>NC_051138.1:974263-1159752 GCF_014839805.1 Manduca sexta | reverse complement strand
AAATGGAACCACGATGCAGCTAATTTTATCTGAACCATAAAGGGTTGATTCAATCAAGATCGCACGCACCGCTGTCACCGACGTAAAATAACAGCTCTGTTCTGAGACCCACATCGCTCAGCCGCTGTTCTCTCAACTTTCTCCATATTTTCCAGAATCTGTATAGTACCCTGAATTTCTTCATGACGTGTATTGTTTACATTGTATTATTTATTGATTTGTATCATTGTTTGATTGTGTTTTGTATCCGCCCGGATAGCGACTGTACACAAGGTGCAAAAAACCCGCTTATAGTGGCCCATGTAAGTGTGTCGCTTTCCGGGATCGGCCTGTGTATATCTGGTTTAACTGAGGCCAGCATTATTGTGTCGACACTCTGTTTAGAACCTTCTCCACTCACCGTAGGGTTCTGTGGGATCTCTTTACCATGCTCATATAAAAATAAAACTTACTTATGATGTAACCCATTACCGACCTGCTTGGTGTTTACCCTAAAAACAAAATCTACCTATTATGTCTCTAGAAGACAAACAGACAGCCTGATGGTAAATGATCACGCCCAGAGATTAGAGATACGTCAGACTCAAAAGCAAGATATTAATTTGCTAACATAAATCCGCCAAATTGAATATAAAATGGTAACATGATATCTAATGATACATTTTGTTGGCAGCGCGGCGGTGGCCGTTGCCAAACACCACTTCCGGTCGTACGTCACGGCGATGACGTGTCACATCTCCACCGTGCGCCACCGGATGCTATGAATCTAATAAGTTTTAACAAACGTGCATTTATGTATGTGGGTTATGATGTCTCGGTGGCCGAATTTTTGTGTAAATTTTCCTTTGTTCTTTTGCATATTTTATTATTACCAAAAAATCACTAGTGCTTTCTGGACGGAGTATGTTAAATTTACGAATGAGGAAATTCAAAAAACAGGTACTATTGTCACGTAGAAAACTAAATTGCATTCAAAGTTTTGTCATTATATTTATTGTGATTGGAGAAAGAATCATCTCAAACAGGTTTATTAATTTGGTTGGCCACTCAGGCTTGGTGTTAAAAAAACAAACTTTATATAATAATTAACAGATAGGATTTAGAACCTTATAAACAGCGCTCTATTTTACATTTCACCATGCATACATCGGCATGCACTTTCTGAAGTTTGTCAATAAATAATACTTAGAGGCGATACTTATAAACCGCTCAGCAGGCCGCGCGTGCGCCAGAAATATTTTAGAGTTCACTGTTGGAATTATGAAATAGTGAACGAGCGGTGGGTCCGCGAGGAACTGAGAGCTGAGGGTAACGTTACATACTTTATCTGTATAGAAATAATGACTATTACTTATAAACATTAGTCAGAATTTTTCTATCTGCTCTTATAAGAGAGAAAATATAATTTGGCTCAGGAATTTGCTTTGAATGAACGGGGCGCAAAAATGAGTAATGTCCTGTAAATCAAACAATTTTTGCTCTTGATTTTTTTTATACGAATTATTAATGAACATGACACTTTTTTTTTTATATCGCGGAGAAAGTCCCTTATTACTACCGCCCAGCCTTCGTGGGGGGCGTCTGAGTGGTTATAAGTTGGGATAACTGTGCCTTACGGCCCGGCGTTGAGCCGCCCGGATTTGATGGTGACCTTCGGGCGACCGCCGGGCCGAGTCCCTAACCCTAAGTACAACTAACCTATGCACGGCCTACCAGCTAAAACTCCGCGGTGGCCCTCTTCGGCGCATTTGGGACGGCTGCGGGCTTCGGTCTCCTAATGGGGGGTCTCAGAAGCCCCCGCGCACCGAAGGACGCCCTCAATGAACATGACACCTGCGACCTTAAACGGCAAACAATAATGATCATAGTTTTAAGAATTAAAAAAATATACACTTTATTTAAGTTGTACTTGTCTGTCGACTGTCGAGAGTTATGAGATAATTATGCCGGTCTGTTGGAAACGGTTATACACAGGCTGATCGGAACGCGACACACTTACGTGGACCACTATGGCGGGTTTAACACCCTGTGTACGGTGGTCGATATAAATATATCCATCACCAGCAGGGCATTACCCGTCCTCACTCTACTGCAGTCACTGCGATGTGCAACTCTTTGTGCCCTCTCAAATGAATATTTACGCACGTATAACTTGTTGTTAACGGCTCTGACGCGATTACAATGTATCCTCACACTTCTGGTTTAAACTTGATCTATTGCGTACCAGCCGTGCACGGAAATGGATAAACGCGATTACAATAGATTTTAAAGCTATTTTTCTTGGTACTTGGTTTCTTGTATGCAAGAGACCGTTTGATTTAGTACCGTTGCTTTACAGTATGTAAGTATAGATGAGGAACCTGTTTAACAAAGGGAGATTCAGTCATTTTCATTCGGTCCCAAATATTGAGAAAATATTATATGACCCTTTGTACCAGAATTCTAGCACCTCGGTATTTTTACTTGCCTAAGCCAAGTTTGAAGTATGAAGGGAAAATTGACTACATTTAAATGTCATATCTATACATAATAATTGGTAAGATAGATCAAACCAATATCTAGTATAACAAATACAGGGTATCCACGCGTTGGGAGCCTTTTTATGAATCGTCTTTTTGAGGTTTACTCTGTCGTTTATCATTTATTCTTGCATGCAAATTGTTGCATACAAGAATAAATGCCGTGTGCTTAAATTGGTCTCTCGACGAAAATTACCTTCTGTATGTATATTTACCAAGAAACAGTACGCTAGGAGTGGCCTTATGGGACTTATAGTATGTAGCGGAGATCTACTATGATAAGGCGTTCCGCAGACGCTGTCAACTAGTTACCGACTATGCGACTTTCGCAATTTCAACAATTGCCAGTTTTATTGTTCTCTACAATAAAACGCCTGTATCTGCGCAGTGCCTAAATCTATATAGCATAGAAATCCAATCTTGTCCAGTTTTTGTATTCAATGTTAATGAAAACTGCAGTTGCGTGAAAGCGAGTTAGACTATACCAAACGCAACAAAACCCTAACCCTAGCTAAATGAACTTCATTTGAGCTTTATTTTAGAATCCACTTTACTTTTAACGCTCTCCTCGTCTCCACTTACAATAGATAATCAACTAAAATAAAGATGTTATATTTCTTAATTAAGTAATAATATATTGTGCTCATTAAGGGCGCGCCAACCCGTCGCAGTAACGCGAAACTTGCGAAATTAACGCTTTGTATAACGCTACGGCGAGGATTTTAAGTACTAAATAAATAAGAAACCTAGCACTTAGAGCCTTAGAGCACTATAGGACTTAGCGAACAGAACTGCGAACTATGTAGGTAGTCAGTGTTAACATTACGATCATTTTCACAGTGTTAAATATTATTTTTATATGAACCTTGTCTCTCTTCTTCTCATTAGCTGTTATTATGACTTTACATACTTATCTTTGCTATGCCTGATAAAAAAGGAGACGAGAAATCCGTGCGCTATAAATACTTTAGACAGCAGCGGCGCAGGTTCGATATAACCCGATTCCTGCCAGCTTCCCTTTATGTAGAATGTATGTAATCAGCGTGGAGTCTAAAATGTATGCCCTATAGGGCGATAGGGTTATCCGCTATCAGATCATCGAACATACACACGGCAGAAAATGAGCATGCAGCAATTGCGCCTCTGCCGACCTCTCCGGAGATCAAAGACCTGAGTATGTTTGTGTTTTAATATTATAATCTCCAGTAATTACAATGCATACAATGTCTTTTAAACTAGAATACAGAAATCCTTACAAACAGCCCAACAAACGAGCCCTTGCATAATTATATGAGAGATCTAGTTAAATCACCTAGGAACACTGACACATGGTAAGAAACGCGACGTAAACTCATCAGTATTTTCATTATAAATGGCTACATAAAACATATACATTTAAATTTATTTTCAACGGTATTAAATTAATATATTACATTTAAAACATAGTCGCGTTGACGGTCATAAAACAAAATTTGTAGTCTGTAAACATTAGCATACATTGTAAGGTAGTCGCCTAAAAGCGCTTTTATTGCTCTGCGTCGTAAAACACATGTGTGGGGCCAGCAAAACAACGAAATACTCAAGAGTCTGGGACCCTAAAGCAAAGGGCTCTTAAGGGTTTGCTGGCGTATTGCGTCACAACTGCCGTGCTAAGTTCTTGGAATCCATACACTAGTCACGTCATATTGTCATATAATAAATGTTTGGAATTATACAAGACAAATAGCAATCCACTAACAACGTTTTTAGTTACGACAAATAGTAATAGACACGTCTTTGATATAGGCGACGACAGCCTAGTTGAGAGTGGAACGGAATGCCGAATATCCGCAGGTTCAAAACCTAAGAGCACGTAATTCTAACTTTTCTAAAATCATAATATGTGTATTCTTTGTATATTATCGCTTGCTTTAACGGTGAAGGAAAACGTCGTAAGGAAACCTGCATACCTTAGAAATTCTTTGTAACAATTTTGAGGGTATGTGAAGTCTACCAATTCGCACTAAGCCAGCGTGGTGGACTAAAGCTTAATCCCTCTCAGTAGTAGAGCAGCCGCGTGGCTACCGGTAGGACAGTATGTGATACAGGGCTGATATTATTATACGCCCTTTATTAACACTTGGGCAAATCTCATCAGGGTTTGCTGGCGTATTGCACTCTGACAATCGTGCCGAGTTCTTTGGTTCAATACACAAATCACGCGATATTGTCTTATAACGGTTTGAGCTACAATAAATAGCAATAGACATGCTATTAATTACACAAATTTTGGACAAGGCGCATCAGTCTTATGCCATTATAGTGGCCCCACTGGACCGTCCTAGCGTTTACCCGCGAGCCATGTCTCCTGTCGTATGAACGATGAATTTATTTGCATTTTTATTACTATCCTTCAACATGTCAAGCCGATCTGCTTGCTTATGTCGGAAACTGGATATGTACCGCTTGTGATACCCATACCTTGTGGGAGATAGGAGGGATGATCAATATATTTGAAAAGGGTATTCATATAAACAATTTATCAGTTCGAATTGTGTTTCGAAATTGAAATTTTTGGCTTAAAAAGATTTTAACAGTTAGTTATCTGGAGCAATTATTAAAAGATATCTATATCTTAGGATCAATTAAGAACCGCCAGTCAGAATAAATTCAGATAACGCATAACATTAAGTAATATTACAACCTTTTACATCCAGAGTCGGCCGTGCCGATTCAGTTTAAAAAAATAATAATTATGTAGTACCCTGCATCCCTTCTTAGGGTTCTATATGTAACTGTATTTAGCTATTATTAATAAACATTTTAAAGTATATACATACTTAGGCCACAGGCATTACCAGTCAACATACGCCGAAACAAATGTTATCGAAATCTACTAGAGTATTAACTAATAAGCTACCTACTTAAAGCCTAGGTCTGGCATCGGAATACGCTAGTACTTTAGTCAAGTAACGAGAAATTTTGTGTTTATACTAATTTACTCGACAAAATTTTTGTTGTTTAGGCGCTTAGTTACAAAATGATTCGTCACTCAACTAAAACCCAACGGAAAAAACATAACTAAAAACGTCACAAGAAAGTAAAATTCGCAATACCGTTTACTTGCCGACATAATTATTCCATTTATTTTAGTTTTAAAGGTAAAACTGAAACGATTTTGAACAAAAAATACTCCATGGAGGTATATTTTTTCGAAAAAATATTACATAAACGCTTCATAAATAATTGATTCTGAGATAACAAATACACGTCAAATCAATAACCCTTTATTTAAAGTCGGTTAAAAAAGTGTAGTCAAAAGCCGTAGTCTACACCTTTATACGAGGTATACTGTGATTTATCTTCCATCAGATTTGAACACAGATGACGGTATTTACTATACCGTCTAAACCTTGATAAACACGTGAAGCGAGATGTTATAAAACGACGTTGGCGGCTCGCTACCAACTTTTTACAGCCTATAAGATAGATAATAACAATGTCAGTAAAACTGTTTTTATGTTTATTGAACCATATTACTTTCTACGTTATTAAAATATAGATTATTTTTCTATAAGAAAATGTTGGTTATATGGAACGCGTTTAATGTTTTTTTACTGAAAGGGCTAAGCGAGGAATTAATCACGTGATAAAAAATGTTTACAGTCATTATATCTACTGTGTCAGGCATTATCCATAATATTTTTTTTGGGAATGCTCTAATAAAGAAGTGCATTTAATTTAACAAATTCCATTTTCATAAAGTCTTCTCAAGGCCTTAGACTTTCTTAACATTTTTAACCTATCCATTAGCACCCATAAGACCTAAAAAAAAGCTCCCAAAAAACTCCCGAAAAGCTACTCATCGATTAAAACCGCAAAGTTCCAGCAACACTCGGGTAATGGCCAATCCGTGAAAGCTTTTCAGTCACTTATAAAACCAAAAACGTTAAAAGCAAAACCTACTGAAGTTTGATCGTCGGCCAAACGTAATCCCCACCTGAAAGGTCCGCAAATTTCGTCTCTTGGCACGAATTCTTAAACTGTCCCCGACGATGTTAAAATGTATACCTAACTCGACTGGACTGTACTATGAGAACTCGTTTACTACAAGCCTGTTGGAATTCGAGAAAATTAGCCTAGTTTTATACACATAAAGTATGTAAAAATAAAACGAATAGACCATAAATATGTTAACTGGCAAGGGATAGTTCGCTCTCGTTAGCCAACACTCTATTCAGACCCCACTTAATTTTTTTTATTGCTTTGAATGACACGACGAGCTTGTCGTTTGCCTGATGGTAAGCGATGCGATCGCCCATAAATAGTAGATATACTATCAAACACCTTAAATACAGAATATTGTTTGGTCATCCACTGTGCTCGTCATCCTAAGAAAAAATGGTAAGTCGTATGTCCAGTTGTAACAACTGGCTTCAATGTTCTCCAAACCATACCACAACAGCGACTACACACTGCTGCTTGCAGATATAAATAGACATCGGTAGTACCGATCCAGACGGACTCTCACATATGAGAGACCTACCACCAATAATTTCGATCATTAACCACTTAACATTAAGTACAATGAGGTCGATTTACCGTATAAAATAAAAAAAAATAACCAATCGTCGAAATCAATCGTCTGCAATCACTAATCGATTCCGAAAACCCACTGGTATGATATAGATCATTGTTACAACACTTCTAATGTCTGTCAGTTTCAAAATAGTGTGGTATTTCTAGAGTAACAAGTCGCCAGCGAGTGCGCGACGACTAAAATTATAAAAAAAGTACTTACATTTTACAATTTAGTAAGTGTTTCTAGGGTGTATCTAGAACTACTAAATGTATTCCAGAAATTCGCTAATATAAAGCCAGACTGTCCCGAGTGGCACAGGCGATATTTTATTTTGAATTTATTACTTTTTACCTAGAAAAGAATTGTACAGGGCCGCGCGTGTGCGGCAACTAAAATAATTTATTAGATACTGTCTTGTCTACAGCAATGTTGTTTAAAATTAAATTGAATTAAACGTAATTGTATTAATCTCTATTTTTTTTTTGTAGAGTTCGATGACGGGATTAATCTCTTGTCTAATGGTGAACACCACATCTTCCTATAAATATTAACATCAGTACTTTAAAAACGTAATAAAGGCATACAAGAAACAGCATTGTGCTTATTCATAGATTTTAAATTAACATCGTATTATTATGCCCAGTACTTGGAATGACTAAACTAGCTATACATTAGAATACCACACTGTTTATACCTATTGCTGGTAGTTAACAACAACCTTAATTTTACCAGTGTTTACTTTCTTACTGAACAACAAATCTTGCGTAGCAAATAATGCTACGAGTTTTTATAGTACCATAACTTTTCTTGGGAAATAATGTAGCACGGAGTCGGGCTACACACGGCGTAGACGCTAGGCTACGAAATCACTTAATGATACTTCTCAAGTAGTCAGAAAGATTAGACACCGGTCATACGAGAACCGTGTACCAGATTAACTATTTAATGGAATTTACAGTAGTTTATGTACGGATACAGCGACGATAGCCTAGTTGGGTGTGGAACGGACTGCCGAAACGAATGTCCGCAGGTTCAAATCCCAAGGGCACACACCTCTGACTTTTCTTAAATCATGTATGTTTTCTTTGTGAATTTATTGTTCGCTTTAACGGTGAAGGAAAACATCGTGAGGAAACCTGCACATCTGAGAAGTTCTCTATAAAAATTTCGAAGGTGTGTGAAGTCTGCCAACCCGCACTAGGCCAGCGTGGTGGACTAAGGCCTAATCCCTCTCAGTAGTAGAGGAGGCCTGTGCTCAGCAGTGGGCAAGTATATAATACAGGGCTGATATTATTATTATTATTATGTACAGTGGTTGACTTCTTCCCGATCTTTTACTACGTACTACGTAGGTCTCTGTTATAAAATAATTCATTTTAGTATTTGAAGTGTGCAAACTCTATTGTGTTTTCAGATGCTTCGCATTCGGTATCTCAGTGAAGAGCTTGATATGGTACCACGCAGTAGGTGTGATTCAACGGTTTGGTGTTGGTGCTGCTTATAGACAGTCATGTCTTTTATTCTCAGGCAAGCAACTAGTACACCTCGTCCATGGAATTAAAATATAAATTCCTTTCCACTGAATTTACTATTATATTAAACAGTTAATATGTGTAGCTTCTTCCTATTTTTTTTCTAGTTTAAGGACATATTAGTATTATCAGCTTCGATTTTCAGTATCGCCTAATTTCACCGCTTCAAAACATAGTATTTGTAACATTATAAACTCGAGAACAGGGGTTGCAAACATTTTACTATCGAAAATATCCAGACCTTGCCAAACACAAAAAGCCATATAAAAAATTAAAACTAACAAACAACTATTCAAATAATTTTAATACTCACCAAAGTAATTAATAAATCAAATATAATACAGACCACATTTAATCAAATCGAAGTGGCGAAAAAAATCGAGTTGAAAAACTCCAACGAATGCCAAATTGAAATTGAAACTGCACGTAACTGGCTGCCAATAAAACGGCGTATTAAACAGACGACAGCAACAGTTGCAAACAGTCCGACATTGTACAAATACGAAACAATAGATTGTATAAATTGCAGTGAATAAATACGTTGACAGGGGCGATTTGCTCGTGCCAGTAAGTGAGCTTGCGGGCCAGTACGGGGAGGGGCTGGTGGCGGTTTTAAAAACGCCTCTATACGTATTTTTTTTAATTTAAAAAAAGCACGACTGTCTGGTAAGGCTAAAGCCGACGACTTGACTAGTTGAACCGGTGCGGTGACAGTGGAACATATTTAAGGAGAAGAAATAAGAAAAAGCATGCGATTATTGTCTCCAGTAACCTCAAAAACTGTAAGGATATACTTGCACATACATTATATCAAGCCAAGTACGTATCAAATCGGTAGTCCAGTGTAGTAATAATACGTGTAGTCCAAATAAAGCTCCTTATTTCTCTACATTGTAAAGTTTCCTTATGTATTCAAAGTACAGTGACGGCACCTCTTGGCTCCTTCCTTAAAAGTTCTTAAAGAGATAAATGACAAACCCCTTTCTCTCTTTACCTTATGTCTTCTATCTATACCATGTAACGCAATAGATTTGCTTCTGGAACCACAAATTGCAACCTGAAATTTGACTGATACTGTTAAATTCTCAATACCCGAGACACTAACACGATCCGTAAAAAGTTGATCAGCGAAGTGTTATCCTCTTGGTTTATCGGCTTCTTTATACACCTCAGAAATTAAGAACAAGCTAACCTTATAACTAACCAAAAAAAAACAGATACCTACTTGGAATAATAATGTAATCAATTCATGCGTAAAATATTCCAACAAAAGATACTCCCGTATGTTTCCAGCTTGGCTACAACGCACGGCGGTTTCGAAAAAGTGGACCATAATTAAAAGTACGTGTGCCAAGAAACCGTCAATATGCTGTCTGGTGCTCTGAGGGTTATGAAAATACTGGGCAGGCACTACGAGGTGGCAATGAAGTATTGAGAACTGTAAGGCGGCATGCAGACGCTGTCAAACATTGAATTATGAAACTGACAGTTACTGCAATTGCTGTAAACATTTTCAACTGCAATTGTTGTGTTCCTTGGCAACAAATTGAGAACGACTAGACGCCTGAGAATCCATTATATTATTCTCAAGACTAAATGTGTAAAAAATAGTATAGTGCATGGTGACAAAGTTACTTGTAAAACTATGAAACTGACAGTTTCTAATATTGCTGAAGGTAGTTTCAGTTGCAATTGTAGTATTCCTAACAACAAATTGGTTTTCTAGGTGCCTACGAAGCCGTTATGTTATTCTCAAGACTAAATGCCTAAAATATTAATATAGTGCATTGTGAGAAAGTTACTTGCAATGCACTGTTCCAGATTGTACGGTCGGAAGTTGTTACCACCAATGTATATTTGTTCTTATTAGGAAATAACAAACTTAAACTGTCTTAACATTGACGTATATTCTATATACATGAACGTCCATATCTCAGAACAATCCATATAACCTATTTATTCACTTGAACAACGAATAATGTCACTTATTTGACTAATATATTTATTCAAATCCAGGTTTACACTTAGACTTGAGTTCTTGTATCATGAGCGCCATACCGTACACAAACACAAGCTGTCAATATTGACCATACTGAAGTCAGTTTGAATGGATATCAGTTCAAATCATTTGAACACAGTGAATGTTCGGAACGCTAAATCTTTTACGTAGTACATATTATTATATCGACGGTCTTAAAAAGATTGACTGAACTTAGAATGAAACCCGAGATGTCAATTCACAATGAAGTAAACCTTTTAACTGATTAATGATATAGTGCAGTAGTTTAAAGTCCGGAAAATACATAGATTTTATTCCAGAAAAACTCTTTTCCTGTATTATAGTATTCCCAAAGGAAAGTAGATGAAGGGTTCATTGATCACTCAGGGGAAGCCGCGGGCAAACTGGTACACAATATTGTGAGAAATACAGTTGTGGTGATATTCAATTCTTATTGGTCAGGTGGCACAGTTACTGCCACTCGAGACATTATTTAATAGTAAAGATTATTTCATTTAAATAAAAATACTTAACGGTTTTTTCGCGATAAATTTATTTTATTTTACCTCTGACGATTTAAGACAGTAGTTCCATAGTGCCTTCATAGTTACGGGAGGGTTCAAAAGGTCAGTATATATTTTTTTTTCAAATTCCTTTTTTTATTATTAAATAAATTTCTCCTATTTTTAGTATAAATATATAATATTCGCTTTAGATCTGAAAATAATCGAATTACTAAACTCATTCTTGATTATTAGACGTCTGTAAGTGCGGCGGTTAGGGTATAAAATTTCTGTCTTAGATTGGGTCACGAGGTCGGATAATAAAATTTTTAAATTTAAATAAATAATTTAATTAAAATTAAATTAGTTTCGGGTCGGGGGGGACTCGCCCCCGTGACCACGAAGGCTGGAAAGTCTTCGAAACGTCGGGAAAAAACTAAAATAATTAAAACCGCGTTAAATCCGAAAAAATAGTTTAATTTAATGTCTCAAATTTGCATAAACATAAGAAATCATTAAATAATTTAATATTGAATCTTTCAATATTGAATCTTTAATATATCCTATGAATAGCCCCTGATATCCATAAGGATGGTAAATAAGTTCAACAAACAACGGATAAATCAGTTCCGCCTCTGCCTAACTACGGTATTACGACGTAGAATGTAAGCAACTGGGAAATTGAATAGAAGTAGCTCGAATAAAAGTGCCATCTAATTTGACATTTTACGATTGTCAATAAAATGCAATACATTCTGTAGTGCTGTAGCATTACTTACTTATTTTACACTCGATAATATCGATTAATAATAGTGTTTAATTGATATTATCGAGTTTTAAATAAAATTTTGAGATAAGCAGATTTTTCTTCTAAAATATTAAATCTAACAGTGCCAAGTAATTAACTCAATATCTTTTATATTGTAATTTTTGGGTGTTTTTATGTTCAACAAACGAGCGAACGCCCACATCGGGACAACAGTTGAAGCGTTTATCGTGTACACAACCTATAAGGATTTAATAATTTAATGGACCTCTAGAATTAAGCAGATTTAAAAAGAAACTATCCATTCAACACCTTTTTGGTAGACAGTGACCGCTCGCCAATCGAGCTGCTTCTTTCTTGCCAAATGTACCAAAACGTGACTCTACTGGGTTTTCCTTGATATGCCAATAAACATTGTACCATCTTACCCAGAGCGAGACGATAATAAAACCTAATTGTGACCAGAGTCCCGTTCCGAACCGACGGCTCCCATCACTACACGTGACAGTCTGTCCAACACGATCCCCGCGGTCTCATTACACTCGCGTGCAATCCCGATGCAACAATAAATAGTCGGTTCGGGCGCGTTCGGCAGCAGTCGGCCGTGCTCGGCCCGCGCCGGATGTAACCGGTTTTAGGCGGATTAATTGCTTGTCCGAGTACTGTAATGGTCCCCGTATCGGGGTTTTGGTTACACGATTGATACGCCTCTGGTTTGTAAGGATAAATAGGTTTAGTTCGCTATTAATTCGCTCCCAGGCCGCACTTTGCGATAGATGTATTTACGTATAGCATCTTGTCCAATTTAGAAGTAATTCTTGTTTTCAAATGGATGCCATTTTTCTTAATGTAAGTACGGAGTAGTTTGTTTAGAATTTGGATATAACAAATTAATTTAGGTCTCTATGAGATAAAAGCAAGGATATATGCTCGTATCGTAACGCTAATAGACTAGCTGGCTCTGGTTATCCTTCCTGCGAGAATCATGAGAGCTGGTCTATGTTTTCATAACTACAAAATTACGAATTTTCTGTGATAAAAATAAAAAAATATATCTTTAATATATAAGCAACAATATTAAAATATCATGTGTTTCATATAATAATAAAAGAATTATACACACCAGCACTCAAACCTTTTATCTCCTTTGGGGAACATACAATTAACTGTAGGTTTTAGATAAGTAAAAAACACAACCTAAAATTATCAGTTATTCGTCCGGCGAGCGAGCTATCTCTTAAATCCCATAAAAATGCAAAGGAGGGCCGGCAGGCGTTATAAATATTTTTAATGACCATATTTAATTAAAGTTGCCTGCGAGATCGCAACGTGATAGCCATAGCTAATGAGACAGCAAGAAACCTTATTACACTTGTTTGTTAATTATTTATTTTAAGCGTTAATCTTCAAAATTATCCTTGGATGACTTAACCTTTTCCTTAATTATGTTTTTAATTTTCTTCTTAAGACATTATAATCTATGGAGTCTAGATGAATAAACATTTTTTTATTATACCTATTTTTTAGGCAAGGGGGTAATATAATACAGTTTTTTTTTAATACAAACGATGTAAAAGGAGTGCTATCATCATCGCCATCTTAACATTAACTTGAAAATGCTTCGGTTTAAACTCAATTACACCTTAAATAGGTATTATGTTTTAATTACAAGTAGACCTGTATCTTATACTTGTCTCTGCTAGAATAAGGAGGTGTCCAAAAAATTAATTCTCTTTTCCATATACTATACTAGGTTGTGTTGACTCCATTCTAGGTTGTAAGACTTCGTATAGCTTCTATTAGGTACACCTAACAGTCAATTGGTCTATGCAACACAAATCTACGAAAAATTACCGGAGTCGAATCTTATGAAATAAGTTCGTATATCTATTTGAGTTCAGAAATGTGAGTGCTGGCTGTTTATATATTTATAACGTGACGATTTGATCATGTTTGTTTGTGCTTGATGTGAGTTTTATTTTTAAAGCGTGTCAAATTTTGTTTGTTCTTGTATACAGCTCTTTTGGAACACTAACATGTTCGCCGTCATGTGTTTATAAACATTGTATATAGTTATATTAATGCTGATGGTAGAACATATTTTATATTTTATTTATTTATTAGGTTTTCCAGCAGACTTAACACTACGATTACAATAATTTAAATATTATTACTTATAGCTATAATGTAAGCCCAAGTTAGAAAAACTCAACATTATATCTCTCCAGATAGCGACCATCGTTTACAAGGTGTTAAAATCTGCCATAGTGGTCCACGTAATTGTGTCGCGATCCGGGATGAGCCTGTGTATATCCAGGTCCAAAAGGCCGGCATAATTGTGTCGACTGTCGAAGGGTAATCATCTCTCGTCACTGGACTTTCTATTGGACCCCGCTCCACTTACAATCTTACTCTTGATTCTACTTTTCTACGGCTACCATATATCCGTATAAAGTATTGCCCGAAAGTCGAGTCCATCTTACCTTTAACATCACACAAACTGTGTAACTTTTACAATGTTCACATATTTATCGTTGGAATACATACATTACCGGCTGAGAACGACCGCTCCCGCCCCCTGCGCATACTAAAGCAACAATGTAACGCAAACGCGCTGGGTACCGATTTTAGAATCGTTTTATATGTATTTACTCAACAATGCATTTTGAACTTTACATTTGTGTGGTGTCATAAATTTTCTATTTAGACTACGGTTTTTGGTTGGGTTCTTTCATAGTTCGTAAAGTTAACGGCGTCGATTTTAACTTTATTATCGCATTTTCAGAGATTAAACTTGTCAGTTAGGATTATTCAAAGGCAAATCGAAAAATTTGGATCAACAGACTTTTCTTTAGAGAATGCAAATTCTTGTATCATTGAATCTATGGTGAAATCTATTATCTCTGATACTCTACCACTGAGCTCTCGTGTGTCTCTGAAATCCTGACATGGCTTACTTTTATATCAACTAGAGCAATATAGGGAACCATAGGCAAAGCCTTCATAGAAGGCCTTTATTTTTGTTCCCTAACCAAAAATCTATGTCTATACCTAGTCTTGCCATAAATATTGTAATAAAGAAAAAAGAAAATTGTTAACTGCAAATAACATTTATTACTTTTACAGTGTGTCAGTTTAATACATAAATATAAAACAATTAAAAATATAAAAAGCTTATTCGAAGTGGTCTCCATTGGCTGCAATACAGTCCTTTAAACGATGAGGCCAGTTATCAATAGAAGCACGCACTCTTTCCATGGGAAAATTCTTCACTGCCAATCGTATAGATTGTTTTAGGGACTCCAAATTATCATGGCGTTTAGAGCAAGCTGTACTCTCTAAAACTGACCACAAATCATAATCCAGCGGATTAAGATCGGGACTAGACGACGGCCAGTCTTCAGCTCTGATGAAGTCCGAAACGTTCGATTCCAACCAAGACTGCGTGGACCGAGCTTTATGACCCGGCGCCGAGTCTTGCTGGAAGGACCATACTTGGTTATTGAACATGGTGATGTTAAGGGGCTTAACTACCTTCTCAAGAATGGTATCTTGATACACTTGTGCCGATGTTTTGATACCTTTTCACAAAAATATGGCTCAGTCACTCCTTCATAGCTAACACCCCACCAAACCATCACTGAAGTCGGATAATGTCCACGTTGCACTCTGTCGACTAATTGGGAAGCTTCCTTAGAGCTTTGAGCATAAATACGGTCATTTTGTTTGTTAAAATGTTGCTCAATTGTAAAAATTTTCTCATCCGTAAACAAAATTTTTCTGTGACCTCCCTTTGCGTACCGCTTCAGTAGTTGTTTCGATTTTACCACCCTATTCTTCTTTAAATTATCAGTTAAGAAATGGCCAGTGCGTCTCTTATAGGCTGCAAGTCCTAAGTCATCTTTTAAAATACGCGACATGGTTCTAGGTGCTATCTTCATTTCCCGAGATAAAATCTTTTGCTTTCGGACAGGATTTCTTCGAATTCTTTCCCTTACTGCTTTGACCACCTTTTTCGTACGAACACTACGTGGACGGCCAGATCTTTTCTGTCACAAACAGAGGAGGTCTCATTGTACCTATTAATAGCCCGGTACACAAACATTTTACTAATACCAAGTGTATGGAGAGTTTTAAAATTGCATTTGGCTCCATACCTACTTTGTGTAATGCTATCACAGCGATTCGGTTCTCTTTATCACCCCACACCATTTTAATATCGCAAAATATTTTACAATGTATTGGCGCCAAAATGAGAAAACACAATGAACAATCGTATAAAAATGACAGATTCGAAATTCAAATGTAATATTTTTTTATAATTAAGTGTAACAGTATTTATGGCCAGACTAAGTATATAAAACTTTGTCACCCTTGATAAAAGGGTTATATTCTCACTCTCTGAACAGTAAACTATGTATAAACATAGAATCAGATCTTAGATCTATTACTAGTTTACGAAGCAACAAACATTACGTATTTATATTGTTATTGTTGATAGATCCCTTGTACTAAGAAATACAATAAACTTCGCGACACGTACCACACCTCATCGCACGTTCTGTAATGTTTCAATTTATGTGTAAATTGAACGTCTAAGTTACATAAAGCAGAACGAGCGTTGGTGGGGAAAAATTCTAAGATTCGTTTTTGCCTCCCACATCTGCAGCAAACGGTCCCTAAATATGTTAAGGATGGCGCCACAGAGCATGGAGAGTGGTGCAGCTGATTGTCTACAGCACAAACGAACAGGTTCGAATGTGGTGGAGTGATTGTCTCGTACTGGTGGTAGGTCTCTCATATGTGACAGTCCGCCCGGGTCGGTACCACTGCAATGTATATTTCTGCCGCCAAGCAGCAGTTCCAGTTTGAAGGACATTGTAGCCAGTGTAGCTGGACATAATAAGACTTAACACCTCATGTCTCAAGATGGCCAGCGCAGTGCAATACCAAACAATACTTTGTAATTCAAGGTGTTTGGATGGTGTTTTATAGTTTATGGGTGGCCTTATCGCTTACCATCAGGCGAACGGCAAGCTCGTCTCGACATTCAAAGCAATAAAAAAGTTATGTAAGTGATTGGGATGTTATTTTTCACAGGTTAGGTTAGGGATTTGAACAGAATCAATTAACTAGGTGGTAAGTTTCTCATGTTTGTCGATCTGGTTCGGTAGGTTTGTTTTGTCTATATTTAACATCGTGTTCGTTTGACACAGTAACCAGTTGATGAGATTTTACTTTTTTTTAATGTTGGATGACGATTTCAATGCTTTTACGTACTTTATAATTTAAAATTCTGGTAGCAGCTACTATTTTACTCGTAACTCTGTGATTTCCAACTCTCTTTGTATTTTTTATAATTTTAAACAAAACCTGTTCGTTAAACTTATCTTACGCGGCCCTGAGCTGTGTGCCAGAGCTGAAGACACCGTCATGTAGTTTGCATGTTGAGTACTGGATGCTTGAAGAGTACTGTTTTGCCTTTTATACCGTCGACAAAAATGTATACTTTACATACTAAAAAGGAAGTTTCCACCCGCGGGACGGATTCAAACACTGCTTCGAACTAACTCGATCCTGCGATGCAGGTGTATCGAAGATGTCCTGCTGTGTGGTGCAGTGCAAAATAAGAGTCAATGCAAACATCACTTTTTAGTTGCCTATTAAATGTCATTTTTAGCATCTAATTTTTCATTTTATTATTATTATTTTTTATATTTTTTTACGTATGCCCTAAACTGCCCTTCGCCACTATTTTTATCATCTTCATCCAATGGTTGTCTGGTAGAGATCGCCTCGATAAGACTGTCATTTGTACCACCGATATTTTAATCATTTCCACCGTCTGTATACATATTTGTCTTGTTTCTTACTTACGATGTATAATAATATTTAAATGAATAAATAAATGATGGATATCTTGTAACCAGAGTTCATTTCGGTATTTTGATTATATTGGTTGAAGAAATATCAATTCAAATCTTTTAAAATCTGTCCCACCGCAAGCGTCGAACCAATTGTAAAACATTTCACTGCCGCTAGAAGAAACACATTATAACTTACTGACTTCGGAGCTAACGCGAAACCATTTTTCACCACATCGCAAACCATATTATTAAGCGAATTGAGTCTTCCTTCCATGCCGATTGAATATGCACTCTACACACTCACGTTAGAATCCAATTTTGTGGAGTGAAGTAAATTGAAACAGCATATCCTGCGAGACAGTAAGTCTTTGTTTCGAATAAAACTGGAGACAGGCGACATCTCGTGTAACAAGAATTCACGGAACCTATAAAATGCTTTAACATACGTAGATATCATTATTGAGGTGCAAAGCGAACTGAGAATGTTGGAATGCATTAAATTATAGCAATGTGGACTTAAACCCTTATACAATTAAATCTTTCTTGGGAGGTGCAATGCCTAAACTCACTAAATGATATCGGAAAATGACAACAATATTATAATTTATTACTTTATTATTTATTGCTTAAGTTTACCTGGTAATAAGTAACCCTGCAGCCATACGCATCAAACTACGAATAACATATCTCGGAAAACGAAATCGCTAACCCTTACTTAACAGCATACAATTCGCCGCATACTGCCTTATACAATACTTATTTCGAAGAAACAGAAACTCTTTAATGGACATTGCAGAACAAACAGATGCTCCGAACGAGGTACATAAGAGGGAGACACATAATGATAATATGTGGATCGACATAAGGTAGAAATCAAACATCGCGTCCAGGGATACGAGGCCGGGGCTATTCCGTACTCGGCAATATTTGTCCTCTTCGGCGATCGAAGGACAAAGCAAAGAATAAACAGAAGGCTCACTGCGTTTCATATTGTAAAATATTAGAAAAGTTATATTCTGTTGCCTATTCCTTTCATTCCAAGATTTTTTTCAAAATTTACTGTACAGGCACGATAAATCTATGATTTTATTATGTGGTTAGATCAAATTGTGGATTGAAAGTGAAAAAGGAATAAATTCACTCTGTCAGTCATATTCCTGGTAAAAAATAATCCTTTCAGACAATTCGCTTAGACGTTTCTTATTTACCTTTAACAAACATCAAACTTATTCACAAAATTTAGCATTTATAATATTAGTTACATACGTGAGTAAATATGTAAATATAGTATCACTTAATCATAATCAAGCACCGTTTTGCTGATTTGGAAAAGCCACATTCCGTTATCAGCCGACAACACGCAGTAAATCCATCAGTTACATTCAAACAATCAACCTTCAACAAATAAATATAGTAAAAAAAATGGTTAGCATTTTCCAGGCATTACAATCGTGCCTTTAAATAAAAATGCTTTTTATTTCATGCAAATTAAAAACAAATACGTTTATTACTTCCTTATACGTAAATCACAAGTAATACATTTAGTTTAAAATTTATATTTATTTGATTCATAATAATTGATTGTGTTGATTTAGTTTTATTATTAATTATATTTTTTATATTTAATAACTATTATATTATATTCATTAAATGTACGCAATATCACAATTTCCCAAGCCATCTGTACCTCTGACACTACGTCGCAAGAACAGCGCGGCGGGTTATACTCTGCATATGCATAAAAGTGCATTTTGTTAGGATGCAGACAATACGGGCTGGTCTCTCGCAGCGCTCGGAGCGCTCGCGGAACTTTGTCAGCCGTTTTACTGAACGATAAGCGCTTATAGCATAATATTACCAACATTACGTGCTATCACTTTTATACCTACTGCCGTGGTTTGCTTTAATGTGGGCATGTTAGGTAAAGTTACAGTGGAAATAACATTTGATATGGGCAATACAACGTTGTGTATTGTGTATACAGTTATTTTGTAATGCATATTTGTACTAGCCGTAATTCTCAAAAGGCGGAAGTTCAACAGTACTATGATACTTCTTTTATGTGAAAGGAGTGTATTGATTTATCGGACACAATATAATATAGCATAACTCTTTGGTTGATTGCCTGATTTAGAATAAAACTCAGGACCGTCCTATTAAGTAATTTTTTACTAGATTTTTTATTAATATTTAATGGTATTATATTAGAAGCACCGATAGGATAGCAGGATACAGAGCGCGTCTCCATCTCGTAGGGTGCGATTCGACCCGGCCTCAAACAGTACTCACCTCTGATTTTTTCAAATAGACCAGTTCGTCTAATGTTAAGTAATAACAAAAGATCTAATACTTGTAAAACTGTAACCAAATGAGACCACTACTAATATTTCTTCTTGTTAATGTCATCGCCCAGTTTCACGTAAATAAGGCGTAATTCTCTTTGGGCGTAACAATACAGTAATAAATCAAATGTCAAATAACATCCTGAAATTATCACGAAAATAGGTTACATCTACGTTTTTTTATTAAGTAACACAATAATTAATTCCATTGGAAATAGGGCGGCCTCAGGATTTTTTATTTTATTTGGACACAGCAAAGTGACTCCAATGCATCTGATGGTAAGTGGAGTGGGGTCCAATAGAATGTTTGACGAGAGGTGAATACCCCTCAACAGTCGACACAACTATGCCGGCCGGTTAGAACCGGATATACACAGACTGATCCCGGAACGCGAAACACGTGGGCCACTATAGCGGATTTTAACACATGTTCTACGGTGTTCGCTACCGGGGCAAATATAAAATATATCCTACCACCAGAAAACAGCATTACATTAAATGATTTTAGATTGAAAGAGAAGCCAGACTAAATGACAAAACCCCCGAAATTCGTAAAAAGTGCACGGCGAGGCGAGGGCAAGTGTTGACGCTTGGCGAGGCGCCACACGTCGCTCGCGAACAATAGATCGCTTAAGGTAAGCGCTAAGCGACGCAGCGGGCTTCGCTTGTTTTGCTTTATCTCTGCATCTCGAATGGTACAGTTTTGGCGATATTTTTTTGGGTTTTGTAGCCGTGTTTGTGTCGTGTGAACGGTTGGACTAGAATCTCTGGTCGGGTAAAATTTGTATTTTCGTATCATTAGTTATTAGTATTTGGTATTGTGTGCATATGACTACAGACACCCCCTATCAAGCCACACCACTCACCCTATCATACAGTATCACATCTCTATACAAAGGCGGCCTTAAGAGGAGGCGAACCGGGCAACCGGCCGGGGCCTCGCACGGTGCCTTGTAGGACCTTTTTTACGACCTTGCCGATGAAACTGTTAAAACTGGGGAACTTTGTTTGCTCCGCCCGGAGCCTCGCGTCATTTAGAGCCGCCTGTGTCTCTACATACTCCTTCAAGGGTAAGAGGTCAGCTTATTATAATATAACGGGATCTCTGAAGCCATTAAATAACTATCTTTATTTCTCCCCATTATCTAGTTTCCAAAATAAACATACACATTACCTAGCTCTTACACTACGAGAAACAAAATGCACTTCCTTAACGTAACATTAAAAAACACGGGAAACATATCCAATAAACATTACAAGGGAATTTTGCAAGCCAAGATAAAACTGGCGAAGAGTGTGTCAAACATTTATTAATAGAGTTCCGTAGACAGATTAGAGTCATTTAAAAAAAAGGTATAGAATCAAAATCTGCATCCCTGGCTTATTTGTGTAATATTTCTGAACTCACTTAGTTTTCCAACTTCAATAATTTTTAGGAATTTTCTGTCACGTGATTGGTCTAATGTAAGTGTAGGTATATGGGGTGCAATCATGATTCTGGTCAACAAAAATACAAACTTTTTGATACAAAAAACATCGGATTACAATTATTATAAAATATACCCGATAAGGAGAGAAAGGCGCCCACATTACATCACGGGATTGACATGGACATGAATTGTAAGTTCCCCAGGCCTAAACCGTCGAAAATGTAAGCGTGATGACATAATATGTAGTAAATTATGGCTAACACAATCTGAAACGCTAGTAAAAGATATCTAAATCCCATATATTGCGACAAACGACGAAATTGAACATACAGAACCCTAAACACGGAACACGGCCAAGTTAATGTTGAAAATTCTTCACCTGTCAGCCAGGGAGCGTAATGTTTCGAATTTTATATTCAGCGGCGGTGCCAGAGCGGGGACAATGGTTGGATGAATGTTATGTCATAGGTACAAGCTGACAAATGGTCCGGCGGCCTGCAGTGCTTTCAGCGCTTCACCTCGCTTGACTGATTGCGACGGGCAACTTATCGATTTTGTAATCTGTGCATGTTTTTTGGATTTCCTAGCGGCTTTTTGAGGTATTGGATGAGGTTTTGTTGGAGATGGTATGTTGGTGATGGTTAATTACGTTTTAATTTGGCAATTTTATGGTAGTTTAATTTAACTAGATACCGAGAGGTTCTGGATTGGATGTTGAGATCATTGTGATTGATCGATCATCATATCAGCAGGAGAAGAGAGTCTATTGCGCGTGGTCGTTGCGTTTCGAAGAGGGTCATCAGCTCAGAACGGTCGCTGGCCTATTATTTACCAGTTTCTCGTCAAGAAGAGTGCCTCTTCCCATAGGGTAATCCTGGGTAGGCTTTTAAAGTAATAACAACTAGTATTGTTGAAATATTGATCAAAACCACCTTAAAGTCTGTAAATAAATCCTCCCTTCAATTTCGCTTGACAAGTTAAAACAAAAAGCACTCACACGGTCGGCGAGCGCGGGCGCGCGTGTACTGCCCGCGACATTTTCTTGGCAAGGCTGATTTAATTGCCATCGGTGCGCCGGCCAGCGACACCGCAAACATCCGCGGCGACGGCCCACTTGGCATCCCCAACATGAGAGAGTTTAATACGGAAACTTTGTTGTGAAAAAAGATCCAAAATAGCGTTAAAAGTTGAGCCGTTTAAAGGCTATTTTGAATTGTCGTAAACAGAATCTTTTTGGTAAAATATTCTCTGTGAATTTAAATTTCACATACGATCACGCTTTTATCCCTTAACGGGCCAGCAGAGACGTAACTAGTTCACTAATATATAACTGGTTCACCGAACTTTTGGTGTACCATTCCAGAGGGGCTCGCCCCCATCACGTCATTACAGTCAATATAGATAAAAGATTAGGTATTTATTACACACTTAGCACGTTGTTATAAAATATTAACTTGGTCAACAGACAAACTCTTCATTTGTATTTTTTTACAAAATCCAACATCGTTATGAAACTTAAGAAAATAAAAAATTAAAAGAATCGAAAATAAATCTGTACTTGATGTACTAGTTTTATAATCTACATTTACAAAATAGATACTAATGACAACGGTTTCTGTTCACAAAGGGTTACGTATCAGCAGACAGGACGTACAGACAAACGGAACAATGTGCCAAGAATGTAGTGAGTTAATTACGCGCGTCTCATCAATAATCGCCGGGAAGACAAAAGAGTTGTGCGACAGTCGATACAATCGCTCGGTGCGCCGCAAAATGCTTGTAGGGTGTGTGTGAACTAGCTATTCAAAGGTTGTCCCGGAAATTTTAACGTTGCGTATTGTTACTTATAAGGACTTTTAAGCTTTAAGAATAATCCTAAATAATATTTATTTCACTTACATTTATTTTAATGGAATCAGTGTTCTAATTCCACGGATTATCGCCGTCTGTGCCATCGAGATTTAATTAACGCGTCTAAAAACAAACATAAGGCTCAATATTAAAAAGCAAAAACAATATAAACACGATTTTACAATTATAGTTCTACGATTTGAATTACGAAAATAATGCAGCACTTCGCTATTTATGAATAGAAAACGCACTCACTGGGAGGACGAATCAACTAGTCTGTAGCTATCTATCCGAACCTCAAAAGTCTATCCGCCACTCCCAGTCACAGTTCACAATGGAAAACATAGTGATATGTCGCGATTTATTAAAATCTTCGGTATTAAGAGACCGAAAAAGTACTTATTTATTCATATCTAATGTCCACTGTACTATATTAAAAAAACACACACACTCAGGCCTTTTTTTCCGTAATAGTAGGCAGAGGCGCAACTGGTGCATCCACTTTCTGCCATGTGCATTCCGTCCCACAATGTGATGGGGGCGAGTTCATCACCATATTGGGCACAAATTCCATTCACATCATGGGTCGGAACACAATTAAAAATAAGTACCTATGAAAATTTCTACAAAACAATAATATTTTGAACTGATATTACTACAGCAAATATTGTAATACTTTCTTGTAATATTTGTCTTAGTCTCCACTTGTGAAAACATCGTCGCCCTACTCTAATGTCATCGTCAAATGAACAATGATGGATAGTCCGTGACGTCTCCGCAATTGTTCCTCGGGTTTTCGTTCATGTCGCGCCAACTTGCGGCCGATAACGCTTGTACTGTAATCGTAGGCACTTCATCATACCCACCCATTGATTTGGCAGTTCAAACTTTGTTCCTTTGCCTTTGAAACAAACACAAACAAATAAATCGATTGTTGAGGTAATTTTGGCGGGAATTTAAATCAAAAGGCTACAGTAATATAGTATTCGTCTCCAAATATTGTACAAGCGACGTTGTCAGTTTGAAGGACTTTGTAGCTATTGTAATTACGGGACATTGTGAGACTTTAAATCTGATGTCTCAGGGTGACAAGCACAATGTAAGTACAATGCTTTGTAGTCTAAGGTTCGTAATGATGTTGCCGTTTATGAGCAGTTAGTTACGATGCTTACCATCAAGTGTCTCGTATTGTTCATTACTTGCACATTATAAATATCGTTTAATCTTTATTTATGACAATTGAGTTTGTGTTCGTAGAAAATTGAAAAAAAATAAAAGGCCTTGGGATATACCTACGTCCAAAAAACTGCTAAAATGGGAATTATTATATTACTATTTACAATAATATTTAAAAACTGATGATCTTTATGAAATGACCAAGATTTTAGATTCAAAGGTAGATCAAAATATTTAAATTCAGAACTATAGTTATCTATACTATTATATAAAGCTGAAGAGTTTGTTTGTTTGTTTGTTTGTTTGTTTGAACGCGCTAATTTCAGGAACTACCAGTCCAAATTGAAAAATTCTTTTTGCGTTGGATAGCCCTTTGTTCGTGGAGTGCTATAGGCTATATATCATCACGCTATACCCAATAGGAGCGGAGCAGTAATGGCTAATCTCAGGAACTACCGGTCCAAACTGAAAAATTCTTTTTGTGTTGGATAGCCCTTTGTTCGTGGAGTGCTATAGGCTATATATCATCACGCTATGACTAATAGGAGCGGAGCAGTAATGACTAATCTCAGGAACTACCGGTTCGAACTGAAAAATTATTTTTGTGTTGGATAGCTCTTTATTAGTGTAGTGCTATAGGCTATATATCATCACGCTATGACTAATAGGAGCGGAGCAGTAATGGCTAATCTCAGGAACTACCGTGTTTGAACTGAAAAAATCTTTTTGTGTTGGATAGCCCTTTGTTCCTGGAGTGCTATAGGCTATATATCATGACGCTATGACCAATCGGAGCGGAGCAGTAATGAAACATGTTGCAAAAACGGGGAAAAATTATTAGTTTTGAGAGCTTCCGTTGCGTGCGCTGCGTAAACGATTAAAGTTATGCAACAATTATGTATGACGGGATTATTCCTCTTAAAAAGTTCTAAAAAATATATTATAAAACAAAGTCCCCGCTGCATCTGTCTGCCTGAACGTGTTAAACTCAAAAACTACCCAACGTATTAAGATGAAATTTGGTATGGAGACAGTTTGAGAGGCTCCCGGGAAACTACTACTTTTATAACGGAAAACTTTAGCCTGAAAAACTTTATAACGCGGGCGGAGCCGCGGGCAAAAGCTAGTTCGGATATAAACTCGAACCGATTACCGTCAACAGAGGATACATCAGTTACACCACTGCCTAACCCTTCGCGAACAAGGGAATAATATTTGAGTAATTTGCAAAAGAGCCATCTTACAGTTTATAGTAGAACTTTAATAAAAACTGATAATTTATAAAATTCTAGCGCTTGTCATCTTGGCATGTCTGAATGATCAAAATAGATGGCGTTGATACTAAATATATACATTTCCTCCGGTATTCTATGACCACAATCATCAATGAAAATCCAAAATCTCAATAACTGAAGCCATTCGTTATACGCTCTTTCGGAAGAGGCTAGATTTTTATTATCTATATCTATATCTATACTATTATATAAAGCTGAAGATTTTGTTTGTTTGTTTGTTTGTTTGTTTGAACGCGCTAATCTCAGGAACTACCGGTCCAAACTGAAAAATTCTTTTTGCGGTGGATAGCTGTTTGTTCGTGGAGTGCTATAGGCTATATATCATCACGCTATACCCAATAAGAGCGGAGCAGTAATGTCTTATCTCAGGAACTACCGGTTCGAACTGAAAAATTCTTTTTGTGTTGGATAGCCCTTTGTTCGTGGAGTGCTATAGGCTATATATCATCACGCTATACCCAATAGGAGCGGAGCAGTAATGTCTTATCTCAGGAACTACCGGTTCGAACTGAAAAATTCTTTTTGTGTTGGATAGCCCTTTGTTTGTGGAGTGCTATAGGCTATATATCATCACGCTATACCCAATAGGAGCGGAGCAGTAATGTCTTATCTCAGGAACTACCGGTTCGAACTGAAAAATTCTTTTTGTGTTGGATAGCCCTTTGTTCGTGGAGTGCTATAGGCTATATATCATCACGCTATACCCAATAGGAGCGGAGCAGTATTGGCTTATCTCAGGAACTACCGGTTCGAACTGAAAAATTCTTTTTGTGTTGGATAGCCCTTTGTTTGTGGAGTGCTATAGGCTATATATCATCACGATATACCCAATAGGAGCGGAGCAGTAATGGCTAATCTCAGAAACTACCGATTCAAACTGAAAAAAATATTTTTGTGTTGAATAGTCCTTTGTTTGTGGAGTGCTCAAAGTTATATATCATCACGCTATGACCAATAGGAGCGGAGCAGTAATGTCTAATCTCAGGAACTACCGGTTTCAACTGAAAAATTCGTTTTGTGTTGGATAGCCCTTTATTTGTGGAGCGCTATAGGCTATATATCATCACGCTATGACCAATAGGAGCGGAACAGTAATGAAACATGTTACAAATCGAGGAAAATTATTAGT
This sequence comes from Manduca sexta, assembly GCF_014839805.1. Classification (NCBI taxonomy): domain Eukaryota; kingdom Metazoa; phylum Arthropoda; class Insecta; order Lepidoptera; family Sphingidae; genus Manduca; species Manduca sexta. Next base: position 1,132,782 of record NC_051138.1, on the reverse strand, counting down.
TTTGAGAGCTTCCGTTGCGTGCGCTGCGTAAACGGTTAAACTTATGCAACAATGATGTATGACGGGATTGTTCCTCTTAAAAAGTTCTAAAAAATATATTATAAAACAAAGTCCCCTGCTGCATCTGTCTGCCTAAACGTGTTAAACTCAAAAACTACCCAACGTATTAAGATGAAATTTGGTATGGAGACAGTTTGAGACCCTGGGAAGAACATAGGCTCCCGGGAAACTACTACTTTTATAACGGAAAACTTTAGCCTGAAAAACTTTATAACGCGGGCGGAGCCGCGGGCAAAAGCTATTATTATATAAAGCTGAAGAGTTTGTTTGTTTGTTTGTTTGAACGCGCTAATCTCAGGAACTAGCGGTCCAAACCGAAAAATTCTTTTTGCGTTGGATAGCCCTTTGTTCGTGGAATGCTATAGGCTATATATCATCACGCTATACCCAATAGGAGCGGAGCAGTAATGGCTAATCTCAGGAACTACCGATTCGAACTGAAAAATTCTTTTTGGGTTGAATAGTCCTTTGTTTGTGGAGTGCTCAAAGTTATATATCATCACGCTATGACCAATAGGAGCAAAGCAGTAATGGCTAATCTCAGGAACTACCGGTTTGAACTGAAAAAATCTTTTTGTGTTGGATAGCCCTTTGTTCCTGGAGTGCTATAGGCTATATATCGTCACGCTATGACCAATAGGAGCGGAGCAGTAATGAAACATGTTGCAAAAACGGGGAAAATTATAAGTTTTGAGAGCTTCCGTTGCCTGCGCTGCGTAAACGGTTAAAGTTATGCAACAATGATGTATGACGGGATTGTACCACTTTAAAAGTTCTAAAAAATATTAAAAATCGTGAAACGTGAGTAAACACCGATGAAAGCGGACGGAGCGACATGGTCTTGAAATTACGATCAAAAACACATTTTGCGTTAGTAAATTGTTCTGAGTACAAAGCACAACAGCAAAACTAGTAAATAATAATTCCGTGCCTATTTAAGCACCGACATTTCAATCATTAGTTGAAAGTATTTAGGTACTCATAGCATAAAATACAACATGGAAATAAACATTCACCATGTTTATGTCCATGTATTTTATGTTGTAAAATAAAGTTTTCAATTAACCTATTTTTCTACCCAGATTAGTTTATTTACTGCCTAGCCTTCTGATGACTAAAATTTTGAATCTTGTGCTTGCTTTCCCCTAAACTACAGCGTGGCTTCACCCGTCCTAGTACATCTTGCTGGTAATAGAATATTTGATATCCGCCCGAATAGCGACCACCATACACAAGTTGATAAAACCCGATATAATGGTGCACGTAAGTGTGTCGCGGTCCGGGATCAACTAGTGTATATCCGGCTCCAACAGGCCGGCACAATTATGTCGAATGTTGAGGAGTAATCGTCTCTAAAAAAGTGTTTCTAATAAAAAAATTCTTACATTTGAGGAATGCAATATAACAGTATCATAAAAGAAAACACGTTATGTGTACAACACTTTATTCGTAAAAAGTTAATAATATGAAAATATAATAATTTAATCAGGAATGTTATTCTTACATGACTGAGCCGAAATTGATTGTTTCACATCACATTGTTATATTTTTTGTCTGGAATCAAAATGGATGATATCACTTCTACCAAATTAATTGTTCCCGTTGTCTCATTATACCTAAGTAACATTTACCAATGGAATTATAGTCGATATACTTTTTACTCCATATTACAGCGAGTACTGTAGCAGACGTGTTTGTTAATATAAAAATATATAAAAAAATCAAGAACACAGTCCGTTATAATAATGGTGATTATCGACATATTATTTCTCGGTCACTTTACTCTGTCCACAAGTGTCGTCGCTATGTGCTAGGATTTGGTTATTTTTAAACATTCACATTTAAATTAATAAAAGCAGACACCATGTAATGACAATTAATAGTCGCAGAATGTTTAGAGTATCGATTTTTACAAATCGATAAGACGCTACTAGGATTTATTTTACATAGTAGTCGATTATCGATATATTAAATCAAAAGTTTTTAAACCAACTTCGCTTTAGTTGTTTCAAATTTTACATTAATCATTCATAAATTTTACATTAAAAAGAACTTATTTGGAGACGATGAGATGATATAGCTCACTTGAATGAACGCTGATTCAACTACGATGGTGCTAAGAGCTCGCGGTCCTCTTGCAAACCTTGAATTTTTTTTACAAGAGCTCACAACACATGTAAATATTACAACAAAAAACGATTAAACACCATCCATTTCAATTCCAGACCAACACCGATCGACAGTTAGTGGCGAATCACAAAGTCGACAGCACCATGTTCTTTTCGCTAGTGGTGAAATGTAACACCGCGGCTATCGCGTTGAGCATGTGTTTCCTTCCGGCGTAGTCTGTAGACATTAGGTACGCCATCACCACGTTCTTCAGGTATTCTAGGTTTGCACCTTCGCGCGACTGGATGCGTCGAAGTCTGTAATTATGATTAGCTATGTGTTATGTATGTAGTTCTAAGTACAGCAAGCTGCGTACACGCTCTTGTCGATGGGCTAATAAATTAGTGCGCAACGAACTAGCTTTTGTTTCACTCGTGTCCCGAATTGCATACTTACCACTATATCTTATATTATGTATATTTATTTTGTAATTGACTTTACGAGGATGTGTGATATATATGTATTTACACACACAGACGCATTTCATTGTTAAAGGCGTAGGCAGAGGCGCAAGTAGTGCATCGAATTTTCGTTGTTTGTATTGTGGTGTCGAGCCTATCGCCTTATCGGGCACAAATGCCAGACTTTGGGCTGATATTGAGCAGAAAAATCTAATATCACTTTACCGCATTCAGGTTTTGAACCCGAGATTTTAGAGCAGTAGTTGTTCAATCTACCGTGCACAATACAGCGCCAATGAGGCAGTCGATATATGATTCAAAATTTGAATAACTTGTAGATAAAACGAATAATAAATGTTTTGGTTTTATTATTTGAAACTGCGTTGAGCCCTAGAGATGGTTACTATTATATACCTGTCTATTTCCTCTTTCAGAGTTCTTACGACTTCTTTGAACCGCTCTTTCTCAATAGTAGCTTCACGTTGGCAATCTCTGAAATAAATAATATTCGTTATTGGTCAATCAATTTATCTCCCTATTGGGCTATACAGCATATTGGGCGTGGAATTTTGAGATATGTATAGAATAATATTGCCAGCCCTTGGCAGAGCAAATACAACTTAGTTGGATTTTATTTAGGAAAATGGTCATATCAATATAATGACATGTTTTATGTTGAGAAAAATAAAATTAAGATCTTTGCACAGGCAATTTAAATTCGTAATTTTTTTGATACGAAACAAATTTCTCTTGTATTATTTTTTATTCATTCTTATTGTAGGACCGATATTTTTAATAAATAATTCAATACGTTACCGATACTGTCCCTCGAGGGTGTGTTTCTCCTTCCTAAGCTGGGATATGTCGAGGTCCTTGCGGGCTAACTCTTGAGCGTAGTGAAGCATGTGCGGCGGCGCCGTCACGTCCTGTTACAACGTAAAACTTGATGTTTTATTATACAACAAAACAACAACATTGTTGTGGTACTACTTAAAGCCGCTGATGGTAGGATATATTTTATATTCGCCCGGATAGCGACCACCGTACAAAAGATGGTAAAACTCGCCGCAGTGGCTCACATAAGTGTATCGCTTTCCGGGATCAGCCTGTGTATATCCGGTTCCAACAGTAAATTCTATTGTACTATCCTGACAATTGGCATAATTGTGTCGATTGTCAAGGGGTAATCATCTCTCGTCAGTCGCCATTCTGTTAGACCCCACTCCACTTACCATTGGGTGCAATGAAGTAACTTTGCGATGCCCGTATAAAAAAATCTATACTAATATAAAAAGCGGAAGAGTGTGTTTGTTTGGTCGAACGCCCTAATCTCAGGAACGACTAAATAAATTTTGAAATTCTTTTCACCAATGGAAAGCTACATAACCCCTGATGTTATAGCTTACATTTTATGCCAGGAAAATATAAAGCCGAACTTTTATCCAAGAAAAACTTTTCCACATGTACCGGGGCAGCGAGCAATAGCTAGTTAATCTTAATAAGCAACGATCCATATCGCAATTGATAAAAAAAAATACTGGATAAATCAAATCACAAATCGCTTGCTCACTATCACAAGCCTCTATAATAATATCGGCCCTGTATTATATACTGTCCCAATGTTGGGCATGGGCCTCCTCTACTACTGAGAGGGATTAAGCCTTAGTCTACCACGCTGGCCTAGTGCGGATTGGTAGACTCCACACACCTTCAAATTTCAAGGTTTTGTCTTCAAATAATTGAAATAATCATGCAAACATAACAACATGCAAATGCATGATGATAAATGTATGACACTTTTTGACAACTGATTCCTCTAAATTAATAAACATGGCCAGTGTCCACTGTCTGGAAGTGGCTTGTTTGTTACAAGATGCTGTACTGTTGCACCATTGTTCATCTATCCAATTGGCGTATTTCTCGACATTTGTGAAAGCGTAAGAGGCCGTTAAAGTATTACGTAACGTAATTTTGAGGGTAAAGGGGTCTCGTAAAACGTTACGATGCGTTACCGGGGCGGGAGGGGGCTTTTCGAACAACGCGTTATGTAACATTGTTTTTTTTGTTTTAAAACAATAACAAAGGTATTAGCGACTTTTCGGTACTTTGCGTGACATAATTGTGAATATTAGAAAAAAAACTGTCACTTTTGAGTTACGTAACTTTTGGAGGAGGGCCGGGGGCATACATGAAAACGTTACGGCGCGTTGCATTGAGTTAAAAAATCTTCAAAAATTGCGTTACGTAATACTTGAACGACCCCTAAGCCATGCTATAATTGTCGTAGGTACTGACCGCCAGCACTCCGTGGTCCCTCCAGCCGTCCTCCGCACTGACGCGGCGCGCTCGCTCGTTCCTGCCGCGGATGTAGTTGTCCGTCTCGTCCAGCAGGGCCGCGTACCTGAACGAACGATTCTATTAATAATAATCTATCATTACATTGAGGAAGTATTACAAAAGGAGTGAGGTTGACGGCTATCAATATAAGGACCGGCCGAACGACGAGAGTGCAGTCTTGTTTCGATGCCCGAACCGATCACATTCTGTATTCCGCTAGTGTTATTATTCAAAAATTGTTAATGAAGTAAATAAGTGTTACAGTAACTGAACAAATAAAGATAGATCGGTGATACTTCACCGGTCATAAAAAAAAATAAGTAAATAGTTTTCTCTCCAACATATTATATATACTTTTACTAATAATATTTATTGGTAGTAGATCTCTGATATGCGAGAGTCCGCCTGGGTAGATACCACCACAATATCTATTTCTGCCGCCAAGCAGTGTGGAGTCGCTGTTGTGTTCCGGTTTAAATGACATTGTAGCCAGTGTAACTACTAGACATACATATAAATAGCAGAAAAATAATTGTGACTGGGTTTTTCCTTCTTAAATATTACTCAGTCGCAATCAACAATCTGTTCCTTAGGCACCAAAATAAACTTCAAAGTGTATGCTTCATTTTAAGTAAAGAAAAAATAATACTTCGGTTGAAGGCAATGTGTAGAAGTTTTAAATTTATTCAACTGCTTATTTGCCTGACTGCACATATGCAATTTTATCGACTGATGCAACATCATCTTTTACAGATTGATGAGTATCAAGAGATAGAGTTGTCTGGACACCATTCCACTTATAACAGGGTACAACAGACTCTCTTTGCCATGCTTTATAAAAAAAATATATACATACTGATTTATTGAAACCACACTCACCTATCTCGTTGCGTCTGCACTTGCTTCTCCAGGCTCTGAACTCGGGTCTTCAGCTCCGACGTTACCTCCTTGTGATATTCCTGCTCGTTCCGTAGTTTCTAGAACATTTAAGTGAATGTTTCAAAAGAAGTATAACTTTTTCTGATGTGTCGAGCTTTAGTAATAGATGATAAAACATGCATTAACTAAGTAAAATATGTGAAATTATAAGACTATAAATGGTTGAAAAATGAAAGTGTGAAGGGATGGTACCATCGATATATATGTACTACGTACTAGACTTAGCGTTCCGAACATTCACTGCGATCAACTAAATTGCATTGCAATCCATTCAAACTGACTTTAATATGGTGTCGACATTGACAGCTTGTGGTTGTGTACGGACCAGTGCTTATAATATAATAATAACTTATCCTAGTTTAAGTGTAAACCTTGTTGTTAATAAAAAATATTAGTCAAATAAGTAAAATTTTTAGTTATTCATATGAATATATAGGTCATAACAGTGACGTTTTGGTTGCCATTTTAGTTCAGATTTTGAACAAATAGTTTATACGGACGTTCGTTTCTGTAGAATGTACGTCAATGGATGGTACACATTATTTATTATGCTATCAATTATGATACAAACCTCTTCATAAATCTTCAACGTGTCAATTTTATCCTGCCTTTCCTCTTCCAATAGCGTACCATATGTCTCAATCTTATCTCTCAACAACGTTATCTCACTCTCGAGCATCTCTATCTCACTCTCACTCTCCCCTCCCCGCTCTCTCGTTACTTCTTTAGCTTTATAAGCCTCAAACTCCGCTTTAAGGTTTTCATACTCTTCCTTGCATTTCAAATGGATGTTTTCATAGCCATCTACTTTGAATACTGTCGTGATGTCGATAGGTGAGCCTAGTTTATCGTTCTCCGATATTAATTCCTTCTTCAGTATGTGTATTTTGTCTATCAGGTTTTGCAGGTACTCGCTGTCGGCTAGTTTTTCGTTGTCCGTCTCACTTTTATTTGACACATCTGGTGAGGGTTTCTCGTCTGAAATAGATAAAGTTATTTTTATAATTAACTTTATTTCTAATATAAATATTTAAAGAGAATGGGCGCAATACAAGGCCACACGGTTTTTAATAATTCAAAATGTTGTTGTGTCGTTATTACTTTTCGCCATTCATAGGGCTTGCCATTATGCAAGTGGTTTCCTTGGCTCATTGTTTTGTGGTTTGAAAAATACATTTCAAATTCATAACCGACTTTAAGAATATCGTCACAGCTTCAGCGAGCAACTCCACAAACGCTGTAGCACTTACAAAATGACTAAGATGAAATAAGTTTTACTTTCAGCCGATCCCCAAAATTCTATATGATATAGCGACTTCTATGATAACAATTACTTGCAGCGTGAGCGGTTTGCTGCAAGTAACCATTATCATAAAATTTGCCACTACTAGACCGATACAGATGGGTAGCCGTTCTTCACAAACAAACATGGGTGTTACGAGTTATTATTTCCTAGGGGGATTTGTGCCCTATACTATAAAAAATACAACTTCCGTGTCCTTATAAATTGTACATTTTTTGTGGTGTTATAATAGTAATATACTCCCTCGAAATCCTGGTGGGCGTCACAAAACTCTGGGGTAGCCATGACCCAATCGATCCCCTTCTAGCTACGTCAATGCAAATATATTTTGACATAGTGAAAAGAGATGGACATCCGTGAAAGCGGACGCATGGAGCGACATGGTCGTGAAATTACGACCAAGCTCTTGAAATAAAGATTAAAAAAAACACCTTACCACTTACCAGTACTTAAATCCGTGAGCAGTTTCGCTCTGAGCTGGTCCCTGAGGGTCTGAATGGTGCGGAGGTCAGTCTGGCGCCTCGCGTCGTAGCACCCCACGGTGTGCGACAGCTCGGCCACCTTCTCCTCTAGGGCGGCGACGCGCTCTTCCTGGCGAGCGCATTGCTTGCGGGCAGATTCTTCTGCACGCTTCGCCTTTATTTGCTCCTGAAAAGGTTTTGTAAATCAAAATTGGTGTTGATATTTTTTATTATTTGGACAAATCAAAGAGACCCTCTGCACCTGTTGGTAAATGAAAGGGCGGCAGATGCAGATAATGTTGACTCTTGAAAGTTGACAGTCGACACAATTATGCAAGCCCGTTCGAGACAATATGTATACAAGGTGATTCTGTAACGCGACTTTCGACGGCTACTACGGCGGGTTTTATAACTTATATATGATGGTTGGTATCCAATCGGATGCAAAGAAACTTAATATAATAATACTACGAGCAGTGGCGCTCTTAAAGTGTGGAGAGCGAGACAATCGCTGTCGACTTGCAAGCAGCACAAGGGTAAAACATTACCCTCCTTCGGGCAAAGATCGGACACCTAGAACCTCTTGTCTTTTATAATTTATTTATTTATTTCTCCACAGTTTGAACAATTATAAAAGGACATATTAAAAAAAAATATTACATAATATCTGTAGAGACTAGTGCCTGATCTAACATAGCTTTGTGTTTCAGGTCACCAGGTCTCCACCTTAGGAGTGTATTTACAATGATGACTATATAATATAGTTTGAAGGTGGCCGTGACCCTCACCTCTCGAATGGCGACGGAGTGCGACTGCTCGAGCAGCGCGAGTTTCTGCTGGAGCCGGAGCAGCATGGCGGGCGTCTCCACCGTGCGCGCCTCGGCCCGCTGCAGCCGGCGCTGCGCCGCCTCCAGCGAGCTGCTGAGGTCGCGCACTCGCTTCTCCAGCTCCGCTTGTGATGCTGGAATTGGTCAGTAGATTATAATCAGTAGCCTCCTCATCTCATGTCATTGTGATAGTATTGATAATTATGTAGTAGCTTCCTTATCTAATGTTATAAAGATCTCCGATTTCAACGTTTCGGTACATGTGATGCTTTGTTGGTTCACAGGGTGGAGAATCACCTGCAGCTAACTCACCACGCGTGTCTTCGGACGGTTTCCTGCCTCAACCCGGGACCGCCAATGTTCATAGTCTTCTATTCAAAGAAGGCTAGGCCAATCTCTTATATGAAAATTTATTGAGTAACAATAACTAATTTATGCTTGCAATAGAAGTACTTTGTTTAAAGAACATTGAATTCGGTCCTAGTGTAATAAGCAATAACTGAGCATTACAACTTAATTTGGAGGTTTTGTTTATTTATTTGACGATACTAATATCTGAAACTATGTACTGCTCCAATACTAAAGTCCTATAGCCACAGGCGTAATTAGATTTTAATAATTTGGTACAAAAAAAAGTACTTTGAATGATATCAAAATGACCTTGTATAAATGAGAATTTAAAACCTTACCCTGAGCTTCATTCGAGTTCACAACTTTGTCTTCTAGTTTCTCTTTATTTTTTCTCTCACTGTTTAATTTCAGGTGTAGTTCCCTTAATAAATAAAATATGTTGATAAATATATTTGAATAAACAAAATTGTCCATAGAACAGGTAAGAGTGAATAATATGTCTTAATTTGTACTTGTGCATGTAACTATAGAACACTATTAAAGAAAATAATGTGTCTATAATTTGGATAAATAAATGTTATAATTATAAAAAAAAAGGTTTTTTATTCTTGTTAGACATAACACTACATCGACTTGAAAGTCTTACCTCCTCATAAATCATAATATTAAGCATTAAATATCAAGGCACATGTAATTCTCTCGAAAAATATGCTACAGATTTTCAATTCGAAAGCCACATGTGAAAATAGCGATAGGCCTCTTATCACATAATACAAAGGAATAGAAATAAACTCGGCTATAAATTGGTGCATTAGTAAAGGTGTACCTCTGCCTACTCCCTTCAGAGTGAAAAATGTAAGTGTCCATATACTTACTTCAACATAGCAGCATGGTCAGCTCTCTTTCTCCCGTTCCTGAATTTCATATGATATCTTGGCTTTCAAGTTGTTCATCTCAACAAGATGCTGTTGCACTAATGTTTTTGTTTCCTCACGCATGGTCGCAATTATATTCTCATACTGGAAAGAAAGCAAATAATGTCACTTTGTCATACTACTTTAGGATTCACACAGGTATAGGCCCTATTTAATTTCCTTTACTTGCCAAAGTAAAGCCCTAAGTAAGTCTAGCCCCTCATATCTATCAAATAACTCTGTAGTATGAAGGTAATTTTTTTTAAATGTACACAGTTAATTGACTCCACTGCACCTGACGGTAAGTGATGTGGGTTTCAATAGAGTGACGACTGACAAGTGACAAGACATAATTACTCCTAGACAATCGACAAAATTATGCCGGCTTATCGGAACCGGATATACACAGGCCGATCCCGAAACGCGACATACTAACGTGGGTCATTAAGGCAGGTTTTAACATCTTGTGTATGGTGGTTGCTCTCTAGTCAGATATAAAATATATCTAACCACCAGGAAATATCCCAATCATTAACTACTTACTCAATGATTAAGTACTCCCAAGTCTAGTTCACTTTACGAAAAATTCTTTCTTAGTACCACGCAATCTTATAGAATTTGATTCTATAACTGACAATTATTCTGATGTGTTGTATTCTTAAAAAATTCTGTATACATCTGAATTCTGGTAGCCATCAAGGTCTTCAACAGATCTGACCAATACATTTGGAGTATATTCTCCTCATAATACCTACTTATAACTTTGCCATATTTATAGAAAATATAGTTTTCACGAACCAAATGCATATGTAACCATACCTTATCTCTCGTAACCTTTTTGTCTGCTTGGAAAGCCTCCTCCATACGAGCTTTCTCTGCTGTGAGGGTTGATAAGGACAGAGTGAGGGCCGCCACAGAATCATCTGTAATATAACATCAATATTATATAGTTTTTTTATTAAAGTACGGTGGTCTGGCAGGAATGCAGGAAAAGATTGATAAAGTTGGAAGAAGCAAGAAGTATGCCAGAATCGTGCACAGTGGTATCCATAGTCTCTGCCTACCACTATCGGAGAGAGGCATGATAGTATGTATATATGTATGTATGTACTATACCTAATAATATTTAAAATGCCAGATAATGAGTCACCTGTCCAATCACTAGTCCTTTTTGCAAAAAAAAGGGTTTTATAAGTCCATGACCTCTGATTTGTATGTGTTTATGTGCAGTTGAGAGAACTTAACATCAGCCATCCCGCGTGTTTCTCTACTTGTATGCAGTAATACAACATAGCAATAATTAACAAAAAAGATCTCACCTCCACCGCCACCCTCCACAGGGCTCTCAGTTTTATTGAGTGCCTTTAGACTGATCTCCAGAGCTTCCTTCTCCTTTACAAGACCTTTATATGCTGCAACTACATCTGGAAAATTAAAACAACTAGTATGCAATAAATATACTACAATAACATTTATGTTTACAATTCTAATGTATTGTAATATCATATTCCTATTTGTATGATATTGACTAAAATTTACTTTGGTCAACCATAATAATATTATGCTATTCAAAAAAGGAAAAGTACATAAACCTAGAATATTTTGTGGCTGCATTTATGCGTAATGCGGGGAGCTATAAACATACACACACGTAATGTTTATAGCTCCCTGGAGCAGATTTGAAACACAATTTGAACAAGAGGGTTCCACGTCTATTGTCTGCCAAGGAGCAGTATGCAGCTAGTTCCATTCTGGTTTCAAGAATATTGTAGCATATGTTAGCCATTATAAGAATTAACAGCTGTCAGCTTCAGTCGGCGAGTTTTACGTTCACGCTACTTTCCATTCGGCTACTAAATCAAGCTGACAAGTTTAGCCAATATTCTACTATAGCAAAAATAAAGAAAATTAAAGTGAACAAACCTCGCAAACGTGCTTCGTAACGTTTGATTTGATCGGCTTGCTTAGTTATTGTTGATATTAACTCTTGCTTCGACAGTGATTCCATGGTTGAGCTATTTCGTCACTCTCACAACATATTTCTCTACTTTGACACGATATTAACGTTTTAAGCAATTAATAAGAAAGTCAACCCGCTATTAGTTACTAAACGTTTGTTAAAAACAGTATTAATATGGGGAACCACCAAAAACAAAATATTGAAGTGCTTCATGTAAAAAAATAAACGTAACTTGATTTTGACGTATGTCAAATGTCATTATTGATCTGTCAACATAAGCTACTGAAGTAGTGACGTAAAGCCTTGAATCAAACATTTATTTTCCTTGAATGATTACAACAATATTATGTAAGCAATATGGTAAACCTCAAAGCACGTAAAATACGACCACTTTTTCTTCGCGTTGAACGCATTTATTTCTTTATTATCATATTAGATTCACATGTATGGAGTGGTAATTGATCATCGTGCACTCATTCGTCACGAAGTACTTAGCTATGGAAATGTTACTCTTTACTTCAACATAATAGCCCAGAGAAACCTCTCTAACTATAGCGTCTAAATAACAATTAATTTTGTGTAAGCATTATAATTAATTAGAATGAATTAATTGGAATACACCGTGTCATTGATTAACGATTCTATAATTTATTGGCAATATGTAACGTCCTGTTTAGCACCAGATGTTCTTTTAAAAAAGGTAAACGTATGTATGCTAACGTTTACGTAGCATTTACGATTAATGTAGAACAACAGTGAAACATTAATAGGTTTCTTGTCTATACCATTACGCCTGATTATTTAATAAATTGCTTACATACTTACATGAATACCGTCACTCTTGTACCGTAGAGGGGTAAACAGCAATTATAAAAGCAACCATGTCACGACGCGCCACCTCAAATTTATTTCCGTCAAATAACAAGTTATCGAACAAAACTGAGATCCAAAATAAATGTAAAATTTCTAGGACTAGTAGTGATGACTACCAATTGAGACCATAATTAGAACACGGAAATCATAATGACCATGAAAAGAAACAATAGATACATACGAAATGTAGGGCAATTACATTCAGGCCAATTCAAATCGAAGATAGGTACGCCGCAATGAATATTCAACATCACACCCTTTTGTGTAAATCGAGGCGAATAGAATTCACGGGGTGAAAAGAAACGAAGCTTCAAATGAAGTTACTACTCAAATAAACCTTGTGAAGTCTTATCAAAGGCTACATTTTAGAACGCAAAATGTTAAGAAAATTTATTTTTACCTAGGTATTCAATAATAGGGTACAGTTGAAAGCAGTTTGCCTGTGAAATACCATAATCGTAACTTTCATGTAAGTATTTAATTTTTTGTGCAAATCGTCTGATGGTGCGACAGATTATTTTGCACACAGCACCTGATAAGTCAAGTACAGTTTCAACTCCAGTATGTAAACGTAATGTTGACCAGATGTCATGCCAAATAACTGATTTGGATTTGATTTAAAATTGTCTGTCTACCTCGGAGAAAGGTTCGCCGAATAAGCCAGTATGGAGGACTTTACCGACATGCGTTTTTCGACGGTTGCCATCCAGTTAGGAACAATTTTTTTTAGTTACAAATATTATATTATGTAGATCTTTAAACAAAATGGTTTAGATACTTATAAAATTATTTGTCACTAAGGGCCTATGTCACAACGTTCTAGTAAATTTTATTCGCCAGTTAACGTATAACAATTTATAGATACAGTAACTCTCGTTTCCCATTTATTTGGGCGCAGGATTTTTGTATTTGGTCGCTCTCTATTGTATTCGATAGTTAGCGTTTACTCAGACGTTGTGAACAGGCCCTAAACATCAAGACTTATAAATATCGTATAAAAATCTAATTTATTATACTTACGTGACTAGTATGGCTTTTAAAACAAATATACATACATAAGGCAGAGCAGATCTCTCCATTGAGCCATTGAATGAATTGACACCAACTTATATACAGTAGCACCGCGTAGATTCTAAAACTGAAATATATAAAGTACCTACGTATAGGCGAACGGTCGCAACTAGACCTAGTTTTAATAACGCGACACGGCTTACATTTGTATGCGTGTCGTACTTGTGTAATTACATTTTTCACTCACCGTGCCCCAGTAAGGGGTCCCCAAATGGCGAACATCAAAGCAGTACGACGCATAGCTACACTGGGGTTATGTTGCATCGCTCTGCATTAAGACCTCCCTTGTGTTAAAACACTTCATTTTAGTAATTAATTTAAGAATCGGTCCTTGGAACTGATTATTTTTGGTATCACCTTCATTGAGACAAATTATAAATTCAGGAATTCATGTTTTATTGCATAGTATAAGGTGAATGATCTGAATATAGCTCTACAATGTAATAGGCAACGTTCTGTTATTATTAGGGGAACACTGTTAGTTTTTAATCATATGGGGTGCTCCCCATGCGCCAATGCTTTGCCGCATGCTTTTCTATGCATATGGTAATGTTTGATAGTCTGCATAATATTTATAAGTGGCGACGATGCCCCTTGTAAATATTGTGTAGACTATCAAACCCCATCTTGAAAATTTTGACGCAAGGAGTTGATAAAAAAAGGCAAAGGATTATAAAATAGGGTGAGAGACTATGAATATTTAGTGTTAACTAAAAATTAAAATGGCTGACGGAACGTAGCATGAAAGTAGGAAAATTACGTGAAATATTATATTATAGGGTTGTGAGAAAATAAAACATTATTTATACATATTATTGCTAAGGTCAATATTTAATTTCTATTATATCGGTATCTCCTACGTCTGATTATATTCGTTGACATTTCAAAAATTATATGTAAGTAAGCCAAACGCTTCATTTCATACATTATCGGCGATTTGTACTCTGTCTTATAAACACTAGCTACATCCTAGGCCATAACCGTAATACCCCAACCTGCCCGAAGCGAGACTAAAAAACAGGGACAAATCAATTAAATAAAGAAAAAAAATGTTAGTATTTCGTTACTATTTTTATAAATAAACAGAAACTATTCTAAAAAGAACACAGAGAACACAAAATGCATAAAAAAAACATCGACGATGGGTCAGGTGTGTAGTGGTACCAATTTTATTGTTTTTCGGTGGAGAAGCAAGCGTATTATTTCATAACCTCAATTTAGGACGTCACAACATACACTATTATAATAATTGCATAATATTGGATTTGAAGTTGACACTTTTGTGCTCGTGTATTCTTGCCTCTCTGAAGCTATATTAGATTTCAATCTTACAAATCTTCCGTTTACATCTCGAGGAGATATCCAGTTATCTATATGAAGCCAGAAAGGCAGAAACTCTTAGAAAAACATCTTTCGAAGTCCAATCCAAGCTCGCAGAGTAGTAAGAATACCAATTTTCCTATTAATCAACTTATTGACGCTGTATAAATAGGATTTCATTAAATTTATAATAAAACATCTACCTACACGTTACAAGTAATCTTAGATAAACACTATACAGTAAAAATGAGATTCATGCGTAGACATAGACTATAGCGAAAAATGAGCGAAACTAGTATAATATAAATTCTTAGTTTTTCTACAATATTATTAAAAGGGATCCCACATGTAGCTAAAACAGACTTCTACATCTCCTGCTCTTTGTCGTCTCGGGCTATTCTAAACAGCAAAATGACAGATCAGATAAATTTCTGAACCCTAGACGTTGACAAGATCAACCTTTCATCGTAGTATCAGTAATAAAATTCTTGTCAATAGAGACTGAAATCTATCGATTTCGTGACTAGTGATCAGTCTTAGAATTAAGTAAAAGGATTCAGAGACAAAAATAATCTAACTAACTTCAAATAGCTTCAATACGGCTAGATAAACATTAGACATTAAAAATACCATTACTCAGTGACAGTGTTGGGAGACTGTTATCTAACACTTTCTGATGTAATAACTTTTTAAAGGTGTTAGGCGAGGCTTTGGACTTTATAACACTAAAGAAGACAGAGATATGGATAAGATAGTGAGAGGTGAAAGTGTCCTGACCGACTTCCGCCTGGAATTTGCCCAAACATCTTGATATAATTCTAGGAACATTACGACGGATAGTAATAACGATACCATACCCCTATATCAAACTCATCCAAGCCCTTGAGAACTAATCTAAACTACGATAAATCGCGAGCCACGCCTTTCGTTCCTTATATGTGAAAGTCAAGGACGGGCAGAATGTAAGATTGTTTAAGTAAAGCCGAAGTCAGACGGGCGTTTGAGTCGCGCAACAATTACGCTGCAATGGATTTATCGTGCTGCATACAAAGCTCCCGCCTCGTAATATCTTCTTGGGAAAAACTTTGTAAAGTCGTTTTTATGGATGCCTGCATGCCAAAGTTTCCGCCTTCCAAATATATAGTTCATAATTGAACATTTTATACGGAAATCACCTACATATTATGTCAATCGTTGAAAATTTGCCCATGCATGCGATTATCTAAAGCATAGTTTGAAATAGAATGCAGAATAAATTCGACTTATACAAATTTAAGGCCCGTGTGACCTCAGCTTAATATTCATTCTTAAGAATGGCGGTTATAAATTCTTTAAGCGTATTCACAATTAAGGTGTTTGATGCATAAATATGTATATACAAGAGAAAGTTATGTCCGTAAGTACATTCCGAAGAAATCCGGATTTAGCAATCCTTGTTTCACGAGTAGGTACTCTTTTAGTGTTTCTAGTCTAATAAACTGTATACTAGAGTAGCTTCCCAAATGTGTTTCTTTTTCATTTTTTTATATGTGAAAAAAAAAATACGAAAAGGAAATTCTACTGTGAAATTAACATCAAAATTCGTCGAAAAAGAAGCAATTATTTATATTTGAAATATTGTTGAGAGTAAAAGTGGGGCTGTGGTGGGGTTTTGCACTATCTATTTATGGCGAAAGCAGTGTTGGTGACATTTGGTGACGTCACAGTTTGCTTTTAGCTTTATAACTTATTTAAAAGTTAATTTTAAAATTCTTCCGTTAGATTTAGGATAACATACATTATTGAAAATGTATTTAAAAAAAGGAATCAATGACCCTGTTGCAAACGTCTTAGTAATTTTGTAAATCTATAATAAATGCCCTTTTTCCTTTGGCATGTCTTGTAAAATAAAATTAAAAAATTTGCTACTTTAAATTTGTCTATTCATTCACCCGCGAACTATGAAACAGTCAACTCCGATATTTACTAAATACGCTTAAATAAGTAAGTACACATTTTTTACATCCGTATAGAACGATAGCCACTTTAGGTTCCGCAATTCGCATATTCGAATATTTGATGTTTACAGAAACATCTGTGGGGGGAATAGAACCCACATCCTTCAAATAAGCAGCTAGCTTATGGTTGGCTCCACAGAGGCTGGCATTGCATGAACGATATTGATTTAAAATTAGCATAAACAATATAATAAGAAGAGCTCTCCACCACACACGTCATATCACTGCTAATTATATCGTAGATAGAGCTAGTATTAGAAGACAAAGACTCGCACCTAATATAGCAATAATTAAGAATACCACTTACAAACATGTCAACTTCAAACCGAAACACCTTAACTCGGAGGTAAGCCCTACCATCTGACTAGTGTCTGTACACACCGTATCAATTTACATAATGTATTGTGTGCTTCGTAATGTTACACTTAAGACAAACAAACACCACACCAACATAATTTAAACCAAAAAACCTAAACTACACATACTTTTTTAAATTAAAGAACACAGTTTCCATTTTCTCTAATATAAATTACTTATGTATTAGGTACTTAAAAATTTTATGTTGCGCAAAATTACAAGTGACTAGTTTCGCGTATTTTAAGTACAATAAAAATAAATAAATCTTAATGAAACATTTATCCTTAAAGTAGAAATTAATTAAACAAAATACTTAATTTAAAATGCATTATACAAGCCATCTATTGGGAATATCTCGCCTCTTGTGTTTCAGTTAATTATGATATGCATTTATCTATGAATTAATTTAACTATTTATTTTAATGAAGTTACGAATATTCGATACTAAATACACATTTAATTACAATAAATCCAACAGATTTAATTGTAATCTGCTAAGAAATAATTGTAATTTATAATGTGAAAGAGGATTGGAACAATACAAATAATGAGTGATTGCCATTACTGAGTAGTGGATACAGAACTAATTTTGAACTTACACTATAAATATATATTAAATATAATCAAAATGAAATCTAATAATTCTATTACGATTATGACAATAAATTATGTTACGATGAATTTTTTTTTATAAATTACTTAAATGGTAATAATAAATAGGTGTACGATTATATGATGAAAATTAATTAAAGAGACAATATCAATACGTGAAAGTCAAACGAAATTGATTTTGTGCGAGCTTACAAATGTATGAAAACGTACTAGCGTCCACAATATTCACTCTTGGACTCACACAAATATTCACAAACATACTTTCAATTTGACTTCCACTTTTATACTAATATAGGTTTTATGTGCCCACATTATGATACACTTAGACATACTCGTAAATGTCACGATGATAAAAATCAATTACAATAAAATGTTGATCAATAATTGTAGAGACAGAAATGTCATGGTCCTTGCTTCATAATTTTGAGATTACCATTGTCACAAACTGAAATGTAACTTCAACACTTATTCAGTGATGTATCAATTTATGATTTCTCATTAGCACACATGTAAATAAATTTACGCATGGTATCAAACCAAACTCCAATGTTGCTAATTATAATTGTTACGCTTTTACTTACAATGTAATTGGTGTATTCTTGCTAATTTTACTATTTATCATTGTTTCCATATATTTGTCTTACTTAACATGAATTTAATTTGATACCTTGCTTTAACAGACTAATTGTAAATTATGATTTGTGCATTAATCAACCATCCAATGTTTTACATTATTTATACTCAGGCCAATAAAAAAGAAAGATTTAAGTCTCCAGTCTAAATACTAAATCTAGAGAAAGCCTTGCCTGTTTGTGTATGAGAACACACACTCATCCAAATGACATGAACATTGCACACATGTGCAATGTTCATGAACTTCAGTTTGTACATGTGTAGGTATAGTATAGCTATAAGCTGGACAATTAATGCATGTTGTAATTAACATCTCTATTCCTCAGATAAATATTTGTGTTTCCCTTTTATATGTATATTGACAAGGTATCTTCTAGGTAAAATTTTTAGTTTGTTAGACTTTCTATTTTTCTATTGGTCTGAATATTCAAGTACATATTTATTCTAAGATAATCTGGATTGAGGACATCAAAACTTGATAAACACATATGGAAGATGTCATTTTCTTAAATAAAATTCACTTATCAGTCAGTTTAGTTTCTGATATCTTTGGTCATACACAAATTAGTCAGTTTATAATAATATTTTAATGTCATTTCAAAAACAAAATATAATATTGTTGGATACAAATTGCACTGGTTTCAATATACATATATCTTTTATATCATTTTACTTAAAGTAAAATATTAAATATTGCACTGTCAATTGTTATTGAATATATTATGTATTCAGTAATAGTTACTTATACAGTTTTATGAAATCTTTTTTTATATAAAATCATATTACCAAACTTACAAATTGAGTTTTATTCCTAATGGCGTATTCTTGCTGATTCCATTCTCATTTGTACTGCAGTTATTAAATGCGAATTTATATTTAATAAGAGCATGGTATGTTACCAAGATAGAATCACAAAATAAAATTGTCTAACACATGTTATGTCTTATGGGGGGTTTATGCTACAAGTCTTGGGGACAATTAGCTCTTAAATGTATAAATTGGCAATACAGTCAAGTTTATTGCTTATTTTCAGATCTTCTTTGTTATTCATTATCTAGATATTATCTATCTTAGGGAGAGAAAAAGTGAAACTGCAATATGAAAATTATGTAAGATTATTTGAGGAAAAAGCAACATGCGTTGCTCTCAACTGAATGCATAGATTTATTGATTGATGAGTATATTGGATCTGTAACATTAAATAAATTCTGTGATGGAACATCATTACAGTTTCATGGCATTTTTGTACTTATTGTGAACGACATAATGTCATGATTTGCATCACATTGTTTCAATATTGCTACTCAGTACTATTCAGAGATGTCAAACCATGACTCGTAATGATCAACATTTTTCCATTAGCTACAATTTATTGACTAGATTTTCAAATAGGCTTAAGATTTACTCTTGTTTGTTTTGAAGCTGACCTGAAGGACTTGGCCATTCAGTGAGTATCCATTCAAGGATTGTATCGCCACAACGGCCTCATCATAGTTGGTCATTGTAACAAAACCATAGCCTTTGCACTTGTTGGTAGTGGGATCTCTAATGATTTTGACGCTCTGGACGGCTCCAAATGGGCCAAAGAGTTGCCAAAGAACACTCTCTTCAGTATCAGACCCAATATTATAGACGAAAATGCACCACCCCGAACCACCTAAAGCATTACCTTGTATAAGAGGATCAGCAAGAGGAGAGAATCTTTGAAGACCCTTATTGATAGCAAGCAGGGCCTTGCCAGCTGGGCCGATGATTCGGCGAGTGGCTGTCGGGGCCAAGTATGCAGCCAACGGAGCCAGGACCTTGTTCTGGTTGCTAGGATTATTTGCACATTTGACTGTTATGGGACTATTACCTCCAGGCGGTATGGTGCCGTTTAACTCACGTATTGCATTCTCAGCCTCGCAGCGTTGGTCGTAGCGGATGAACGCGACGCCGCGCGACGGCCCCTGCATGTTCGGCTCCTCGGGCGTCACCTGCAGCAGGTGCCCCACGTTGACGTTCTCGTGGAGGATGCGCGAGCTGATGATGGTTCCGTACGGACTGAAGAGCTTCTCCAACTCGTGCTGCGTCATGTGCTTCGGCAAGCCAGACACGTACAAGTTGGCGCCTTTGATCGCGTCGGAACTGGGCCTCGCGTAAGACACCTTGATGATCTTGTTCTGCAGCCGCAGCCCGTTGAGCGTGTTGACCGCCTTCTCAGCGTCCTCCGCCTTGTGGTAGTTGACGAAGGCGTAGCCGAGGCTCTGCCCGTTCAATATGTGGTCAGGGAACACGGTCACTTTGTCCCTGATCAACTTGCAACTCTCCACCTCGCCGACGCTCGAGAACAATGACCGTATCTCCTCCTGAGTCATGGTTTGCGGCAAATAATTTATTATAAGATTAGTCTTAGACTCGTTGTTGCCCGGTTGCACCTTGCTTCCATTTTGCGTGGGTTGGTTCGCGTTCACGGTGTCGAGTGGATTTGCCATCATTTTCACTTATTATGTTTACACCAAATTAGGTGAAATGTCACTGGATACGTGACTCTTATTATAAATTAAAATGTGTTCCAATTAGATCATAGATTCTTCGTTAACTATAACAACAACTCGGGCTGAACGAAAGCATATGCAATGCAAGGGAAGAAAATCAATAAGATGCTGTTCAGCTTTGTACTTATCCTGTTTTCGGTGGAGCGGCACCGCGAATGTTGAATCAAAATATAACCGGAAACACAAATTAACTCTAGTTTATTAGATCTGACTGAGAATACGAAAGCAAAGTGAAAAGGAAATCAACCAAAAATCTATGCGACTTGCGACCTATTCTCGTAAATTCATTTCTTTCACTTCACTTTCTTTTTAAAATGTTGCCATATTTCGAGTTCAATATCCGAGTTTCCTATTTTATTTCATAAGTTCGAGCACTATTATGTAAAATGTATGTAAAATTCTATGAATAAACATCCCAGTAAAAAATTTCAAATCATAAACTCCTTTAATTTGTGGTAACAAAATAATTTATGATAATATTTGTGGCATACATTTTATAAAAATCAAATATTCATCATTTTTCAAGCCAATACGTGAGATAACATTGTATTACTTTGTTTAATTTGTTGTTTGTTGAATGATTATTACATGATTTGATAACTTTAAAATACTTATTTTCACAATTTTACCAGAAAATCGATATTGTTTTGGGATTTTTATTTAAATTGCAACACCCATGCAGTATGTTCTGCCAACATTGGATAAATATTGAACGTCGCCAACACAACCAATAAAGAAACAGTACGATTTACGAAGTATGTTAGATAAACCCACGTGGCGTCGTAAGCATTTTCTTATTAGATTCGTTTTTAACTTTAGTTCATTGTAAATGTGTCTTTAACTTTTGATTTGTTATTTATCTGTAACTTATAAAAAAACATGTTTAATATTTATGCGGCTAGCGCCATCTATTAGTTACATAACGAACGAAAATATTTTCTTTTTAGTTGAACTACATACGAATTTTACAAAATTACGTTATTTTTGTTTGACCCATTGTTGTGTTTCTGACTGTAATTATTTGTTACGGTGCATGCTGTGATCAATGATGATGTTTTATTGAAAAGGACATTTTTAATTAAACATAAGTACATTGTCATACAAAAAATATGAAACGGAACGAAATATTTAGACGAAGGTGGCGAGTTCGAATTTCAAAACCTGCTTGACTCGTCCTAATTTCGAAATTACATAGCTAATCACTGGAAATTACTACTAGTTTTACGCCAAAAAAGTTGTTGCCATGAAACCTGCAATCCTGATAATTTTGAAGATATCCAGGTACTACGTACCTTCAAACCTATGCGAAGTTTACCAGCCCGCAGTAGGCCAGCGTCGTGTACACAAGGCCATAGGTCCTCAAACACGACACGCTCAACATCAGAAACGAGGATTTTAGAAACAAATTGGCGGTGGATATATTATATTTTTAGGCTCATGGGTACGTGTAGGTAGTACTTTATTCATTTTGATCTAAGTTTTGCATTTTTTAACGTACGTAGTTTTCCTTTATGTTTACATTATTTCTGGTATGTTTGGCAAACATTATTTATTGAACATTTTGACGCGAATGAGACCTACCAAGGTGGCTTATATTTTTTTTTTAATTTTGCGAATACTAACCTGTTTAATGTTTTGTGAGTCCACATACAAAATCCCTATAATAAATAATTTAGCCGAGTTCACATGTACTTTAAAAATCATTTTATTGTAGTTCCTTTTATTGAGGCGTAGTAAGGGAGTATAATCTTGTGATAAGTCGTGAATCCAAATCGTAGTAACGAGGCTTCCCTACAGGCTATATGTACCTTACGGCTCCTTACGCGTTTCACCTCACATTAAACCCGCATCGAAAACAGTTCAGCCGTTGCAACTAGCCGTTCACCAGAATCTACTGTCATACAACACAGAAAAAATTTTTACCGAAAGAACACAAAAACGTGGTTAAATTAATGACCCTCTCCATCGGGGTTACACGGGCCAGCTGCGATGACGTCATGACATAGATTGTAAAATGTAAATGATGCAAGTCAGTAGTTACAAAGTACAACAGCTGTTTGTTGCGAATATTATCAGCGGAACTCAATGATTAGCGCAGCGTGTTGACCGACTGAGATATGAGAGGTTTTTTTTTTATTTAAATAATATGACAATTCGCTTGATGTTAAACGACTTGTACACGACGGGGCGTTCCCATTCTTTATAAGCAGTCGTAGCTGTCCCACTAGAACCTGCCATCATGCCTTATCTTTCCTTCCTTCCCTTCCTACATCTTTCTCAATTAGAGGCAGAGTCCGCTGCGGCTACTAAACCAAGGGATTGCCTGTATCCCGCTAGCTGAGTGCCGGTGATAAACGCAGCGGTTCCTATAATATACGCCTTCATTGTTACCCACTTATATTAAAATTATTAAAAATTGTGACGGTACGTACTCAAACAAAACACTCCCACTATTTATGGGCAATATGGCACATTTTATAATAGGCGTAAGCAGGTACTCATCTTGACATCAGTTGTTCGTCTTCGACATTAGTTTTGATAATAATATAAATACGAAAGTTTGTGAAGATGTATGGATGTTTGTAAGGAATCGGTCAAAAAGCTGAACAGATTTGGATGAAATTTAGCACACGGATAGACAATCTCTCGGATTAGCACATGAGCTATTTTTTACTACTCGATTATTTGCTCCCATGGAAAATAATGGAACTGTTTAATTAGATTTTATAATAGATGGCGCTGACAGTGGCTTTATGAATCGTTACAGTTTTTTTACTTATCTTACGTTTGTCATCTTTACAAGGGTCAGCTTATACAAACACGCCGAATTTTTTGTTGAGCGTTTTAGGCCCCCGCAATCCTTGAAAAATTGAGCGATTATGCTGAGGGCATACATATCTCTACAGTGTTTCAAGGATTTACTTAAAATGGATGTACACGCGGGCGTAGCTGGGAGCAACACCTAGTAAGTATTATTATAAAAGTAATTTAGGATATACTGAGGTATGCGCAGGAGCTGAAGAGAATTAGCCACGGCTAATTGAATTTAATAAACTGATGCAAATATCTATAGATATATAAAAATGCAATAAAACAAGTTGCATTTTTAGACGGTCACGGGTAAAAATAAAAATATCTTTTTTTACATAATGGCTCGACCTTCGCTTTGTCCTGGCTTATTGGATATAAACCGGCTGACCACGGAATGCGACTTGCTGAAATTAGCTAGGTATCTATGGCGTTTTGTACTTTGTAAGTTAGTGACGAGCGGAAACAAGATATAAGGCTTTATTATTCTTCCAACATATTATCAAAAGTGAAAAGGTAGCAAGCTAGTGTAATAAGTTTTACTCAATAACCCGTATGTTTCGGATGAGGTGTAAATATATATCTTGTAATTTCCCCTATTATTATATAAAATATTATTATTATTAATTTAGCATAAGTATGACACCAATGAGGTTTATGTCTAATTATAAATATATCTAACAATGTAGTGAATTAATTATATTAAGAATTATTATGTTGGTAACTCTCAATTGTAATTGTTTATTTAATATTTTCTTGTTGGCAACACTGCATTGAAATTGTTTATAAAATAGGGTGCAACAGTCATTTGAGCTCTCTTGTATTGTGGATCGCCTTATAAACAACACCTCTTGGCACTTCGTGTTATTCGTGTCATTCATTCGAAGACCCGGACCAGACCATTCCTCGCATCCTGCTCGTCATATTTCAGAAGTGGGATCAGAAAATGCCGCCGTATTACACAGGACTGCGTAAGAGGAAACTCAGCAACACTTCTACTGAAGCAACTAGTGAAGAAGAAAACGATAGCAATTTTTTTCTTCTTTTGCAATACCACCAATGAAGGACTGCTGCCACGTTCATCAAGAAAGAGGAGAGTTACCCATCTTGATGCTGAAATCATCCCAAAATTCGATCCGGGACAGAAGACAACTAATGTACAAGGTTGGTTACACAAAATCGATCAATTAGGAGATTTATATGAGTGGGAAGAGCGCGATAAAATCTTCGCCATGCAAATTCGTCTTCGTGGAGCAGCCCGAGAATGGTATGACGATCTAGATGATTACGGCGCTTCTTGGGCCATCTGGAAAGACAGATTAACAAAAGCTTTTCCCCGCTCCACTGATTTCGTTGACCGTCTCGAAGAGATGTTGGCACGAAAAAAAAAGCAATGACGAAACTATGACCAAATATTTCCATGATAAGATTTCTTTGCTTAAGAAATGTAGTTTGGAAGGAGCAGCAGCTATATCCTGCGTAATCCGAGGATTGCCCGTGGAGTTACAAGCAAACGCAAAAGCATATAGTTGTAATACAGCAGAAGAACTTTACTATGGTTTTTTATCATCTCTTGAAAATTATAAAAAGTTAGAAGCGAAATCATCCGATTCTAAATCGACCTGGCAACGAGGAACGGCAACCAACATCGCCCCAAGATTTGCTACAACTGCCGTAAGACTGGACATGAAATTCGGGACTGCAAATCCGTGCGTTGCCAAATTTGTCGACGACTGGACCACTCTGCCACGTCTTGCTGGTATGCTGCCGGGACATCTCAGACCGTCCCTAGGACAGCACAATACACCACGACTCAGCAGCAAGGAATACAGGCACCTCAGCGGCCAATGCAGGTGTGTAATGTATATTTTACCTCTTACAAACCTTTATCTCAATTGTATACGAAAACGATATCTATCAATAATCATACAGCATTGGCTTATATTGATACAGGTAGTAGAGTAAATATAATAACCTCAAATATTAAACAGAAATTGAAATTAAATTACTTACCATCAAATATTGTAATGCGAGGCTTCGGTGGTTTGCATATACCGTCATTAGGAAAAGTACAGTTTAACCTTCATATAGATGACGTGTACATTACAACTTGTGCTGAAATTACCGATGCTAATCTTAGTAATATAGATCTCATTATTGGACAACCTGTGCTTAGCCATCCAAACATTAGTCTTGTGGTGACGTCTCGAACAGTAACTTTGTTTACAACCGACACTACACAACACTTATCAGGGATCTCACTAAATAGTAGTGATTTTATTTCAAAAGTTTCGCTATTTACGTGCAATGACGTTGAGCTGTTTCCAGGCTGTAGCTGTGATATAAACGTTTACACCAATCACAATATGAATACTAATATTCTCCTAGTTACTAGACCAGTTTTATTCATGTTGGGAAAAAAATCATACCATATACCACAAACTATTTTAACACAAAAACCATATCAGTTACGTATTATAAATATTGGTAACACAATTATACAATGGCAATCTGATAAGTTAGTCACTCGCGCCGATGTTTACTGTTACGACGACGTACTGACAATTTCTGGCGAACCATATTTCGGTATACCCACAGAGAACCCGAAAATGCATTTAAATCTTTATGATATCGATGTTGGTGAAATAGATAAGTATAATAAGTCACGTTTACATGACTTGTTAAATAAATATAGTAAAACATTTGCCGAGTGTAGTAGCGATCTCGGTACTAGTGATCTGATAGAGATGCATATTGAAACCACAACCCCAAATCCAGTTTATTGCAAGCCATATCGTTTATCGTATAAAGAAAATGAGATCGTTCAAAATAAAGTTGACGAACTTATTTCCGCGGGTATAGTCCAGGAGTCAATATCACAGTATGCTAGTCCAGTCATCTTGGTTAGGAAAAAGCGGGCGACTACAGACTTTGTGTAGATTATCGAGCATTAAATGCTCGCACAGTAAAGGATCGCTATCCTCTTCCACACATCGATGACCAAATAAACCGGCTTTCAGGAAAAACAATATTTACAACCCTAGACTTAACGCAGAGTTATCAGGTTAAAATTTCGGACGAATCAGTTTCAAAGACTGCTTTTGTTACTCCGAGAGGCCAATATGAATTCCTGAAAATGCCTTTTGGTTTAGCTAATGCTCCTGCTGTATTCTCGCGTTTGATTCGTAGGGCTCTTGGTTCGCTAGAAAGTAAAATAGCTATTTATCTAGATGATTTGACAATTCCATCTACAAGTATTGAGGAAGGAATAGATCTATTAGAAGAAGTTTTAAATCTTTTGACAAAAGCAAATCTAAAACTGAATCTAAAGAAATGCTCATTTTAAAGACAAGCGTGAGTTATTTGGGCCATGAAGTCACTGCAGGTAGTATTAGGCCTGGTCTGACTAAAATAAATGCTGTTTCGGAATTCAAGCGACCACAAAATGTACACCAGATTCGACAATTTATAGGTTTAGCTTTATATTTTCGTAAATTTGTAAGAGGATTCGCTGAAATAGCTAGACCCCTTACATACCTTACCAAAAATAACACAGAATGGGTTTGGGGACACGACCAGGAACATGCATTCACAACCATCAAAGCTATCTTAACAACACGTCCCGTGTTGGCCATTTATGACCCACATGCTACGACAGAAGTAGGTACACACCGACGCTAGTAAGCTAGGCCTAGGCGGAATCCTATTGCAATACCAGACAGATGGCCTTTTAAGGCCCGTTGCTTACTTTAGTCGTGTAACAAGCCAAGAGGAACAACATTATCATAGTTTTGAACTGGAAACTTTGGCAGTAGTTGAATCCTTGAAACGATTTAGAATATACATTATGGGTATCCCAATTAAGGTAGTTACAGATTGTGCCGCGTTAAGAACAACTTTGAGTAAAAAAGATTTGATACCGCGTATCGCTCGATGGTGGCTTACTATCCAAGATTTTGACATAGAAATAGAATATCGTCCTAGTGCCCGCATGCAACACGTGGAGGCTCTTAGCCGTAACCCAGTAGATACAATACCAGTTTTACAAATTGATGACGTAGATTGGCGCCTAACGTTACAAATACAAGATAAAAACGTGCAGGCCATAATTAATCAACTGAAAGAAGGAACAAGTAATCCAGATATTGTCAATAATTATGAATTAATTGATGATTGCTTGTTTCGTAAAACTTTAAATGGTAGTAGATTTGTTATTCCAAAACTATCGAAATGGGGTTTGCTTCAGAAATATCATGACCAAGTAGGACATATTGGTTTTGATAAATGTGAAAAGGTTATAAAATCACAATTTTGGTTTGCTGGGATGACCAGGTTTATCCGAAAGTATATAAAAGCTTGTTTAACCTGCGCATATGCCAAGGGTAACTACGGGCAAAACTGAGGGAGAACTACATCCGATCCCTAAAGTAGATATTCCTATGCACACAATACATGTTGATCATTTAGGTCCTTTTTTAAAAACAAGGAAAGGGAATTGCTATATATTAGTTGTTATAGATTCCTTTACCAAATTTGTGTTCGCAAGGGCGATTCGAGGGGTAAGTTCAGTTGAAACGATAAAACATCTGCATGAAATCATTTCTACTTTTGGTAATCCACACCGAATAATTACTGACCGTGGCGTTGCTTTTACTAGCAGATATTTTAAGGAATTTGCTTTACAAAAACAATTTAAGCACGTCTTGAATGCAATCGCATGTCCGCGGTCAAATGGCCAAGTAGAAAGAGTAAACCGTACGATAATAAATGGCCTTAATACCACAGCGGAGAGCGAATGTACCTGGGATGATAAGTTAGTAGATGTCATTTGGGGAATAAACAATACCACACATGCAGTCACAGGTGTAGCTCCATTCAATTTGATGTTCTCTCACAAAAATTCTCTTCTCCCTGCATATTCAACCACATTAAATAGTGATTCGACTTCAAGGGCAGAATTAGAAGAACGTAGAAAGGCTGCTAAGTTACATATAGATAAAAATATGACGGTCATGAAAAGTCGATATGACCGACGCCATAAAAGTTGTAGGAAATACCAAATAGGAGAATTAGTTCTATGGAAAGGAGGCATTTCTAGGGACAAGACCACCACGGGAATAACCAAAAAATTAGGAAGTCTATTTACAGGACCCTATAAAATTACTCATGCTGACTGTAGCATAGATCGATATACAATAAATAGTATAAAAGGAGTGAAAGGATATAGAAAATTCAGTGCTCTTGTGCCTAGTGACTCCCTTCGGCCCTACAAACCTACCGTTTCGGATAGTTCATCAGAATCCGATCGGGAGGTAGACAGAGACGATCTTATCGATTTATTAGAAAGTTAATGTTTTGATGGCTACATGACATTGTATTCCACTACGAAACTCAAAATAGAAAATAATTAATATTCTTATGTAATTAGTTATTACCCATCCACTTATTCTAAGGTGGTCATTAAAAGAATGATGCATCCTAATTTCTAATAATTTAAATAAATCTAGTAATGGGTACGTCTTTATTAAACTTCTACTGTATGTCACAAGACTTAATCCATACATATATTATAATATTACCATATAAACATTGTTGTAAACTGAAATAATATTTAACATTGAATCTATACTATAATAAATAAAGATATTATTATTATACAATATCTAGCCACTAAGCTATGTGATACTGTAGTCTAGATCTATGTGAATATCTAGGCTACAAAGCTATGTGGTACTGTAGTCTAGATCTATGTGAATATCTAGGCTATAAAGCTATGTGATACTGTAGTCTAGATCTATGTGAATATCTAGGCTACAAAGCTATGTGATACTGTAGTCTAGATCTATGTGAATATCTAGGCTACAAAGCTATGTGATACTGTAGTCTAGATCTATGTGAATATCGAGTCTATAAAGCTTTGTAATACTGTAATCTAGATCTATGTGAATATCCAGTCTACAAAGCTATGTGATACTGTAGTCTGGATCTATGTGAATATCTAATCTACTTAACTATGTGAGCCTACGTCTGTTAATTTCTAACTGTGAATTATAATTGTTATCTTAATTACCAAAATTAAACTAATGCATCTTATAACATTATGTCGCATTATTACATTACGTACAAATATAATCAATCAATTAATTAAAGTATGTAAAACACAACACTATAAGAAAAGAATATATATTATTTTTTAACACAAAACTGCGTAAAATATTTTTTTGTTAAAGCTCCAAAAAATGGGAGACAATCCGATTGATCGCCGTGGGCCACGACAGCTGCAGGATGGCCGAATGTAATAAGTTTTACTCAATAACCCGTATGTTTCGGATGAGGTGTAAATATATATCTTGTAATTTCCCGTAATTGTTTATTTAATATTTTCTTGTTGGCAACACTGCATTGAAATTGTTTATAAAATAGGGTGCAACAGTCATTTGAGCTCTCTTGTATTGTGGATCGCCTTATAAACAACACCTCTTGGCACTTCGTGTTATTCGTGTCATTCATTCGAAGACCCGGACCAGACCATTCCTCGCATCCTGCTCGTCATACTAGTATCAGGGAAGATAAATAGATATAGAGGAGCTGGTCCCGAGTTCCAGCTCCTCGTACATGATTAGCTGGAAATGGATGTCGCTGGCGCAATGAGATGAAATAATTTATTTTCACAATATTGCACTTTTCAATATTATAAGGACCTTGGATTGAAAGATTCTTGAAAGGGCGTAGAATCATGTTATGTATAAATCAATTTGCTCATGAAATATAACATAGAACCTTGTAATAGTGAGCCACTAGCCAGCGATATGACGGACTGCATTAGACGTAGGTGATGATTGGGTATAAAATACCCATTGGTGTACCATTTGGTGTACTTAATCATCTTCTAACAGCAATTATAATTATCATCAAACGATATTACCCATTAAATGTATAGACGGAGGTGTCATCGCACCAAATTTTCGCAGTTAGGTGCCATCACAAATGTAATGGGCCAGCTTCAATAGCCGATCAGGCCCAGGCGAAAACAAAAAAAACAACAACGTGAAATCCCGGAGCAATAATAACTACGACCCCCCCCCCCCCCCTTCCGGTTTTAACAGTCAAGTACGTGGATAAGATCGTAAAAAAATATCCTCCAAGGCATTACGCGAGGCCCCGGGCGGTTGCCCAGTTCGTCCGCTTCTGGCCAGCTTTTGTCTTCAGATTCCGATGATACTAGGCAAATAAAACCACTTCCGCCAGCAGTTATATAAAGAATATATAGATAGGAATGTTGAGGTTAAAGTTTAGTGACACACCGACAAACCACGAACGGTTCGCGGACGTGCAATCACAACAGCAATCATGTCACAATGGAAACGCGTTGACTCACACCACGGCACGACAACAATGTATGCCTCAAGTATACAGTAATGAGCGGGTTTGTAAATCAGTCAAGTGGCAGGGTAATCGGAAAATATTTTTAACTCAGAGGCGGCTTCAATGCGCGATGGACACTTAATTTTAAATGGATGATATTTAGCTGAAATTTATAAACGCCATTAAAGCCATAACTTCAATGAAGCTTTCACTTATTATTTAAAATGATAGTTCAGTTGTATTTGGTGGGCTGGCAAGAAATGATAACTAATTTGCCAGTCGTTTTTATTCTGAACAAAAGGCTGAACTGAATTTTTGTACCACGAGTAACTGTTAATGTTTTTTCTCTGATGTCTAAGAGTGACAAATGTAATGTAATGCCATGCAAAACTTTGTAATTTTTCTTTTATATTAGAACTGCTACGGTCTATTTATCGGTAATTTTGCCAATATCGACTAATAATAACAGATGTAAAACAAAAAGAGACTAAAAAATCAGGTAATCAAATAATTTCATTATAAAAAACCTTTGTAATTCTTATTATTGCTACTGTTTACGGAGCCATGTTGCTTACTCTCAGGCGAGCGATTCCATCGTCGCGTCATACAGCTATATAAATAACAATTGACTCCTTTCTAGTGGATACGTCATTTGGCCTATCTTTCGTCGATTACTCCAACCGTACGCACGATATTGTTTACAGCTGTTCACGGGTGCGTCTCGGTGCGATCTCGGTGCGCGCGCACTCGGATTATCAAATACCGGTCGGGAGTATTTTCTCTGTCGCCAAATTGACAGACTATAGCGATTTTAGCATGTATTTTATTTTTCGCGTTATAGTAGTTATAACATAAAATAGTATTTATAACATAAATACTCATCTGCAATAATAATTAGGCAAACACAACAATTTACACATTTAATGTCTTGGAATTTTGGTTTTGCATTTTACTTCCTTTGTTCGCGAATCCGCCCGCGTGAAATCGTTTTTCCGAGATTATATCTCTCCCTCATTTTATATTTTTCCGGTATAAAAGTTACCCATAGCATTCAGGAGTAACTTCACTTTCTATAAATGAAAAAAAAAACAGACAAACTCTTCGGCTTTAGATATATCATTTGAATGCAAACGCGTATGTTATTAAAGGTTACTAGGTCCTGGCTACACGCATTACCACAATGTCGACTTGTACTTTACATGCTTTCGAAATTCTTATAAAATTCTTTTAGGTATTTACATTTCCTTGTGATATTTTCTTTGGTCATTATAATAAGGTAATACATATTACCAAAAATCTCCTTACGTTCTTCTTAATGTTATAAATTCGAAAAGTTTTGATAATATTTAAATGTTTGTTACAAGTTAACACAGAAACCGCTGCAGGGATATGGGTGTAATTTGGCAGACACAAAGACTGTCCTATATTTGCATATATAGAATGCAAGGTATTAGATTTTTTAAATACATATAAATCGTTATAGTGCTTTCGAGCCTTATCACAAAAAATACACAAAGAGACATTAAAACCATAATAGATTTCTCATACAAACGAAGCGACGAGCGAAACCTAGTAACTCATAAATTGTCTTACTCTCATTGCATAGACCACACAAGCTCTGTACTACGATCGCGAGTGCATTCTAAGTGCGCGCGCACTCGTGTTACAAAACATCGACGGTGGCGAGTGCAGCCGATGGTCGACGAACCGAGAGACCTTCGGCCGCGATCTCGCAATGTCTAATACCTTTCTATGAACAGGAAGCTTACGATACGTACTTTAGTTTAGTTTTGATAAATGATTTTATGTATTCGATAAATTGTGGGACAGCTGATTGATGATTTAGATCGCCTCGTAGATTTACAGCGAACTTTACTTGGGATTCGATTTCTTCTTAACTATAGTTTTATAGAATACGTATTTGAAGCTTAGGTCAGGCAATTATCGCTTTTCAATTCGTTAAAGATCTGAGAGATCGGAAATTTTGAGTCCTAATTCGGTATAGTTGTAATTCCAAATTCTAAGTGTACCTATTTTGAAGTTGTTATGGTCCACAGAATTGCTTATCAATTTGTATAATAAATTAGCATTGTAAATTACTATGTGATTATCATTATTACGTATAGAATATAGATCCCTTTCGCTTTTCATGACTAACTCGTTTATAGGTCACACGTTTCTTATCTCTTAGTCACGTAAAACATCTGTTTGACCTAATCAAATAAACAGATTGCTGGGATATTAGAACAAAGGCAATTTTACTTACATGTCCATAAAATGAGGCAAGTATTTCGTTTTATATTTTGCTAATGATTTAATGAACCATATTACCTTTTGATTAGGGAGCAGTAGTTATTGCGTTGGAGTGGGAAATGGTATCCTGAGTCACAAAGGTTACTATGATACCTGTACCAAATTGTTATCTTAGCCGTAAATGTATTACTTTATATCCAGTTTATTTTTGTCTAAATAGGCAAACGAGTATCCGCCGCTATTGCAATGCCAGGGGTAAGCCCAAGCCAATACCTACGGGGAGATCACTTTGTTAAGTCTCGCTTAAAGAAAAGGTCTACGACACTAAGACAAAATTAGTATACAAGTTTTCTGTTACTTTTTGTGTATTCAATGACATCTTAGAAGACTCTAAACACTTTTTTTGTTCCAAGGTCGGTAATGAACTAGCCATTTTTGCGCTAATTATAACCTACAACGAATCCCTTACCTCTTTTTACAATGATATCGAGATGTAAAATAGTTTTTTAATTAATACGATAATAAAGGTCATAAGGAGCGAGTGCCATTTGATAAATTTAAACATACGAGATAAAAATAAATTATTTCAAGTTGGTCGACTTTAGAGTGCTAATAATATTTTGTTACCAAGTCGATTGAAAAGATCCTATTGTACCAATGAAATAATGTTTAAAGAAGCAAATGTCATGTATTTTTTTGCGTACACACTGCACAAGCTGATCCCCGAACGCGACACACTTACATAGGTCCCTATGGTGAGTTTTCGACCTTCTGCAGACCTTCGGCAGACACAAATATAGCAACGAATATACTACCACCAGGTAGGAAATTATAGCTATATACCAGTAGATCTGGTGCTAATCTGAAAAATCACAAAGTAGAAAAAGGATATTGTTTTCTAAAAATCTTATAAAAGAACTGGCAGAATGTAGCCAAAGATGTGAAATAAGTGTAAGAAGGCTTTTGTTTAATAATAGGGTATCTAAGTTTTTAACAAATAAATAGTTTAATATGTATGTGTAGGAATAAACCTTAAAGTTGACAAACAAAGACAAATTGTTATATTTTGTAACAAAGACGCTAGAGCCTGTTACATCTCATGAACAGATTAGTTCGACCAGATGGCACAAGAAGCAAAACACGTGTCACGCAAAAAAACCTATGTACATACGTGTAATAATAGTTCTGTGGATAACAATTAATTGCTATTAGTAATCAGGTGACCTTACTAGTCTTTTACTCACCTACTATTACATAATATAATAAATAACAATTAAATGTTGCATATTCACAATGCCCTATCATAATAATCATACAAAGGATGCGAGGATGACTGTAAAACCATCCTGCAGCGAGTTTGAAACCGATTAATCACCGCTCGCGAGTGCATTTTAAGTGCGCGCGCACCGAGCCGTACAAGAACCTTTGTACCCATTCCGAACAAGCCGTGTGGTATTGCATACATAAACAGCAACAATTATTTTAATTTATTTTCACACGTTTCTGTTTCGTTATTTATCTTCAAAATTTGAGCTATTTTGCTTCATTATTGCGTTCAATTCGGTGTATAAATTCAAGATAAGCAAATTTTTGTTTGATAGTATTAGAATTAGGATAAAAAAATATTGTAGCTTTATATTACTCATTTAGCTTTGTTACCGTGATTGATCACAGTGCGCATGCACCGGACGTGCTCACGGTCCTTTGTATTGCGTTTATGGCAAAGCGGACTCATGTAACTATTAAGTTAGTATAATCAAAATGTTCTTATTCCTAGTACAAATAGATTCGAGAAACAACTATAGTTTCGTCATAATAGATAATATATTTTTGTTTCATCTTATCACTTATATCTAAATAAACAACGAATACCTAGTACTTAGTAGTACCTTTTCCATCTGAATACATCGTCTTTGCGTATTACATTAGATATTGAATTATACAAACCTATCAATAGGTAATAAAGAAACCTATAAAACATCTGACAGAGTGTACCTGTAATATAAAGTGTTGCAACGGACCACAATAAATTGCAATTAACAATTAACTGTTTAATTACCTATTAATCATTTTCTACCCTCGAGTGCGTTTTAAGTGCACGTGCACTTGCTTTTAAGGTAAACTTGTACTGGTTTGTGAGAAACCACGCAGCATTACTATAATAAAATATAATGAATATTATAATCAAATTCACACACTTTTGTCTCGGATAATTTAACTCTTAATTAATTGTTTTTATACAAAAATAATGACATTTAGACTGGCAATAATAATTAATGCGATAGACGTAAACAGGGCATAATTGGTCTCCATATTAGCTGCAAAAAAAATTATTAATTAGTTACCGAGCGAGCAGTGTACGACAGGCCATGTGATTAATTTTATTTTAAGTACCCTCTTTAAAATTACACTCAAACGGGCTTCGGATAATTACAAGCCTTGTCACTGTTGACTTCGGTCAAGTTGGGAGAACGGTAACAGTCCTGCATAGTACTATACTGAAGGCTTTTTTTTGGGGCACACATGAGAATGCAGTGTTCCCAAAGAAAAGTTCGAAAAAATTGCCAGTAAATAGTGAAGGAAGGGATGGGGGTAAAAAAAAACTATGGACTAACAACTTTGGAGAACTACGTGCCCCCAAAAAAGAAGGGTCAAAAAAGGTCCGAATATATCTATGACACTAATTATATCGACAAAATGGCGTTTGTGAAAATGTTACTTCTTGTTAGTTATTTATTTATTTATTTTACTCTTTATTGTACAAAACACACACAAAAAAAAACACAATGCAAAGAAGAAAAGAGAGACAAAAGGCACATGTACAAATGGCGGTCCTATCGCTCTAGGCAATGTCTTCCAGACAACCATGGGATGGATATAAAATCAAGAAATAAAAAGAGAGGGTAGTGCAGTGGATTATATTATAATAATAATAAAAAAAGCAAATAATTGATAAACATTACATACATAAACACACATATAGTTATTTTAAACATAATGTCTATTTGGACTTTATACTCATGAAGACATATTTACGACAGTTGCCTATTAAACCACTGACCGCGTCAAATATTGCTTAACCGCACCGGCATAATAAAGAATAGACTGTAACGACTTCTACAGGCAAATAAATAATGGTGGCTGTTGAGCACAGCGATTAGAAAGCCAACCTGCTCAGGGTCTAGCTACATTCTAGTTTGAGGACTATTTTTAACTTTTAAGTGCAGCAAAAAACGCCAGTCGACCTTGATCATAGGTCACAGTTGACTTATAAAGTTAGAATTTTCTTTATGTTAACATTATGATGTTTGGATATCTGAAACGCAAAATTGCTGGATAAGTTTTTATGAAATTTTTTATCTGCAAACTAGTTGTTAATATAAAAAACGTAACCCGAAAAAGTGACGTGCGGATGTGAGTCACTTGCGGGATTTCCACATGAGTACATTGGTCGCTGTCCATATTATGGTTTCATATTATTCGCACTTACACCACACTCTTAAGATGGTACTTCTACTTAAGCAGCCCGGCATAACTATGTCGACCGTTCGGGGATGTTTGTCTCTTGTCGGTCGACATGTTTTTGGCATCTTTTCATTTACTATAAGTTGGAGTCACTTTGCCGTGTCCTTGATATAAGTCATACAAAAGTTTATAAAACAAAGATAATTTCTATTATAATTGCCTTGTGAATCTTAAATTGCACGTAAAAGGAGTATAAAAAGTAATATAAATAATTTCAGTACAGCACTTCTAAGAAATAAAAGTAAGCATTAATATTTGCAGTATACCAAATGCAAACACTTCTTCCAGAGGCCCATGCCTCGTTATTCTCACTCCTTAAACTCCAAGAACTCCGCGCAATACACTTTTTCTAACATGTTACAGAAAATGTTGTTTTAGTTTTTACGTTTGGCCGATGCTTGCGTCAATCATATACTATGGAAGATCCAGTTCCGAAAAAAATGTGTTAGGACACCCACAGAAAGAGTCGCCAGAACCGGGAAACCCAGGTTATTCTGAAAACAACTCAATATGTTTCCACCAGTGGCGAAGGGTGAAGTTTTCTCAAAGGTAATTCGACCCATGTAGGTACTAATACGTATAAATGCGATCTGAAAATCGTTCTAATAATTAGATTTTATATAAATTAAGAAAGGAAAGCCAGAAGGAATCCAGTTATACTGATATCTCAGGATGGCAAGCGTAGTAGAATACCAAACAATATAAAGTGTTGTATGGTGATTGTACTGTTTATGGGCAGTACAATCATTTACCGGCGAACGACAAGATCGTTTCGTCATTCAAACCAATAAAAATAAAATGCGAACCCCTCGCTTGTTTCCACTAGGCCAAGGAGTTCCTAATTCAAATTATGAATAAAAAATGTTTATGAGGCCGACACGTACACGTAGATTGAACATTATTAAGAGTGCGGACTCTATTTAACCAATTACAGCAATTTGAATATGCCTCAGATGTAGTGCAAATGAATTAAAGGTTCGTATTAGTGTCGCGTTACTTTGTTTGTACACGTTTGTGTTTTTGAAAATATTCGTTTGGAGTCTGGGTAGCAGGCAGACCGGTATTTAGATCGGTACTACGATCCAGTACTTGTGTGAGGTTAGGATTAAGTCAAATTATATTGACGTTTTAGATGATTATAGAAATCAGTTTTATTTAGCTTTTGCTTTTTGTAGATTAATATGAACAACTAATGAGACTTAAGACCTTTACGCTGTTCTTGCTTTTTGCTATATAATACTTAAATTAGCATAAATGTTTATCTTGTTCTTTTTTCAGAAGATAATATGGTTAAATGTCAACAATAGGTTGGTGAGGAAACCTGCACACTTGAGAAGTAATCTATAAGAATTTCGTAAGTAATTTTTATTGCTTTGAATGACAAGACGAGCTTGCCGTTCGCCTGATGGTAAGCGATACGAGCGCCCATAAACAGAAGAAACCCCATCCAATACCTTGAATTACAAAGTATTGTGTGGTATTCCACTGGGCTTGCCATCCTGAGATATGAGATGTCAAGTCTCATTATGTCCAGTAGTTACACTGGCTACAATGTCCTTTAAATCGTGACTAAACATTGCTGCTTGGTGGTAGAAATATACATTGCGGTGGTACCTACCCAAGCGGACTCTCACATATAAGAGACCTACCATCAGTAAAGCAATGATGTTTTGCAATTACCTTGATTTCGTCTTGCCAGTATTGAGCTCGGACAACGTATCTATGTAATAAAAACATCTTAGCAGTAAAGTATATAAGTATGTGAAGTCTGCGAACCCGTTTTGAGCCAACGTGGTGGACTATGGCTTGAAACTTCTCAGAAGTAGAGGCTCGTGCTCAGCAGTAGACAGTCAACAATACAAAGCCGTTATTATAATTATATTATACCCTGAAAAATATTTTTACTCAATCGGAGTCGCGGCTAAATGAAGTCTTAAATTAAAAAAACATAACGTTTGTTATTCGTACGTTTTTCAAAGAAACCATCATCAGTCTGGAGTGTGGACACGTGTTGAAACCGAGGTCGG
Source organism: Manduca sexta (assembly GCF_014839805.1). Classification (NCBI taxonomy): domain Eukaryota; kingdom Metazoa; phylum Arthropoda; class Insecta; order Lepidoptera; family Sphingidae; genus Manduca; species Manduca sexta. The sequence goes on along the minus strand of NC_051138.1, from coordinate 1,093,682 downwards.
GCATGTTACGCTGTTCACATAAACAAATATGACTTCAAATTTATCTCTTGTTTGGCAATGAGCGATTATGTAAACTATTGCAAAAACGTTTCAGCTGCGAATAAAGTCATGAAATATCTGTCAGGCAGAATTCGGGCAGTTTGGTATCGAACTTTGTAGTAATATAAAACACCTCACGTCCATGAGCGGTGCTGTTAATTAACTTATACTGTTGACAGCCTATAATGATGCATAACGAAATATGTTGACAGATATCTTAGGGTTGAACACGAATGAACCAATCAGATAATAGTTTGATTGCAACGCTCAGGTAAAAAATATTTTGATTGGTTTCTTGTCAGGCTCTTTGGAGATATCTAGTGGGATGGTTTATGAATTTCGTCCTAATGACAGCTATAGCCTCAGGCTACAGCTAAAGCTGTACCGTGAAGACGTCAATTTGTTGTCAGCTTCCACCTAATTAAACATAAGAAAATGACGGCAAGAGTTACCAAGAATTCATTACTATTCAATTAAAGGAAAACTGTATTTGTTCGAATTAAATTTCTTTCATATATTTAATCAGTAGTGTAAGTATTTGTATGAAAACGTAAATTTGACAAGTTGACGTCATTTCGGGTCACATGCAAGGTCCAAAAATTAACACTGTCCGGCTCTTTATAATACAAACGCTTTGCAAAAATACTCTGCAAAAGTAAATTCCAATAACAAGTATTTGTAGAACAATCGATAGTAGTTCCTGCTTCTCCCGAATGAAATGAAACAATCTGCATGAACATAAATAACTTTGAAAGTATGCTCATTACGCGGAAAACTGCGTTGGACGAGTTTGTACTAGTTTTGTTTTTATTCACCTTTTGTGAAGTATGCGGGGCTGCAGACTAGAATAAGCGTTTATTCCTATCGTAGCTTATCTGTCTGTTAAAGGTATCGAAACTATTTTATTAGTTTACTCGTGTTTCTGATATTAATATGGGATTTAGCTTTCTTAGGGCCCTCAGAGGCAATTCTTGTGCGCTCGGTCTCTCTACTCTTCACACCAAATACACGCCCATGCACGGGGGACATCTGTCGCGGCCCTAGGCACATAGTTCTGTGTGAATACCCCATGGATGCCAATTCATATTGAGACCTCACAAGGTTTCGCAAATATTCCCGGCCTTCTCCCTTCCTCCCATACTAAGAGGGTTCCTTCTCCTTTCCCCACTCTTCTCTTCCTCAGAAATTCCCTTCCAACTTTCCTCCAGGGCCCCGAAGTCACTAAGCCGGCGGATTCAAGTATCCCATTCTCAGGTTTCCCTCAGTGTTGACTGCGGGGCTGATACACAAAAACAAACTTCCTTATGGGATGGATTTCAAAATTGTCTTTCTTAGTGCCTACATACATAAACTTCTGTCCAAATTGTATTGTCATAAAGCCATTAGTTTAAACTGCGTTGTTTATCCATAAAATTTAACCTGATTGATTTATCTTCCAAAAGAATAAGCAGAGCTGCAACTAGCATAACCGTTTGATTTATAACCCCTCCGTTGGAGTATGATCTAGTTGTTCCGTGAAATAATGACAGATAACATCCATATCATCAGCATCCTACAAACGTTTATCAAATCTATAACAATGTAAAAACCACGCGAATGTACGCGAACAAAGGATGGACTTTGACTCTTTGTTGTAATTATGAATGTACTTGTATATGGCGTATGTTGTTTTTTTTTTATACCGAATGAGTATTATCACGACTGTCCATAAACGGCAGCTATACACCCCATGCATGCATGGCATGTACTACGCTCGTTATCCTGAAACTTTAGATGTGTCTTATAATAATAACAACCTTGTATTAATATACTGTCTCGCAGCTGGGCGCGAGCCTCCTCTACTACTGCGAGGTAGCCCTTAGTCCACTACGTTGGACTAGTCCAGATTGGAAGAATTCACATACCCGCAAAATTCTCATACAAAATTTCTCAGGTACGCAGGTTTCCTCACGATGTTTTCCTTCACCACTAAAGCAAGCCATAATTCACAAAGAATACATTTAGCTTTTAATAATTACACTGGCTCCGTGGCTGGCTCAGCAATATGTATTACAGAGCTGAATAGCACAAATACACAACTCTTATATCCATATTATAATATGTATACATTTTCGCATAAAAGAGACTTATTTGTAAACCTAAAACTTTACGAAACCTAACTAAACACAAAACACTATTCTGATTCGACACTGTATCAGCCAGCTGCGTCAATTCAGCCTGATTGCAGTTAACAAATGTTAAACAATGTTAATAATACCAATTCGGTAACAATTGACTGTCGGTTATCAATTGAATCGCATGCTTTGAATCGCAAACGTACGCGCGGGTTGGTTTAAACAAAAGGTGTAAAGGAAAATATATTTGTAACACCCTTCGTCCATTCTTATTCTTTAATCCTTTTGTTAATGGACGGCAGGACCATGATTCTTCTGGTATTGTAAGCGTCTATCGGTCATACAGCTCATTTACCATCATCTCTTTTAATGTTCTGACCTATGCTGTTATGTTGTAAAGAAAAATTGATACTTGGATGTAGGGGATAACGTTTGAAAATACATATTTCACGTGTCAAATTATTTCACTAATAGGAAGCTTCATATCATAGAGGCTACTGTGTACCGTGAAATTATTTCTATTACGTAGGTGAAGCAAGCGACATTTAGTTTATAGGTATAATTACACATCTTAATTAATTATTATTCTGTTGATATAAAAAAGTATAAAATAATTAACAATTATAATTGGTGTCAAAGTTCACTGATAAATAAAAATATATTTTTTATTTGCTTTTAAACTGTTGTTCTACCTTTGTTATCTTTGTCAATTATAAAAGTGTAGGTAGGATAAACTGCACGAATAACAATTGTGATTTTTTTTGCATCAAATACCTCTCACTTTTTACTCGTTTCTTTCCTTCGGGACCGGCAGCGCTTCCATGATATTTCTCGAAATCGACATGACACGATCATTCGTTTACCGACCATTTCATATGAATGAAGGATGACTATTGTATGGTGTCGGGTGTAAAATTAATCAAGCGTAACTACATCATGTACTCCCCATAGTCATTATAGAGCGCTCAGTGCTCACACCGAATACACGCCATACGTAGGGAGATATTTGCTACGATCCTGGGCACACAGTTTGGTGTGTACCTCATGATTGTTGCTACATATTGAGGCGCATGAGCGCTTTCCTAGCCTCGTCGACAAGGGGTGTCCCATCCTAAGAGGGTTCCTTCTTCTTTCTCCACACTTTCCTTCTCCAGGTATCCTCTCCCAGCTTTCCTCCAGGCCCTTGCAGTCGCCGAGGGGTTCTAGTATCCCATTTGCAGGTTTCTCCCGATGTTAACTGCGGGGTCCGATGAAGAAAAACTACATCACGTTTGACCAAAACACCTTTTCCTATCAACTGCCTAACTTGGTCACCCACGATTATAAGTGTTTAGGGTATTAGTGATCATTCAACATCAAGCGACTCAATTACTAGTGCCCTCTATAAAAAGGGTCGATGTCTATCTATTAAAGATAATATGGCAGATGTAGTATTGTTCGCTGACGACACTTCGATTATTTTTAAGTTAAATAGAAGGGATGAGAATCTCGGTGAGCCACATAAAGTACTTAGTTTGATTTCTGACTGGTTCTCTTCTAATAATTTACTTTTAAATGCCGCAAAAACGAAATGTGTCAGATTTTCGTTACTGAATAAAAAAGGAACTAAATATTGATTTAGATGGGGATAAATTAGAATTAGTTCCCTCAACGGTCTTCCTCGGGGTATCAATCGATAGTAAATTGCAATGGGGCCCCCATATTCAAAAAAATTCTAGTAAACTGAGCTCTGCCGTGTTTGCTATTAGGAAGATTAGACAATTAACTGACGTGGCTACGGCAAGGCTAGTGTATTTTGCATACTTCCACAGCATTATGTCCTATTGTATTCTTCTGTGGGGCTCTGCTGCAGATCTGCAGACCATTTTTATCTTGCAGAAACGAGCGATTAGAGCTATTTACAACCTTCGCTCTCATGATTCCCTTAGGCAAATGTTTAAGGAGGTGAATATACTGACTTTGCCGGCCGAATATATTTTTCGGAATATAATGTACGTACGTAAAAACCTTAGTACTTTTATTAAAAACAGTGACTTGCATAGTCTAAATACCAGAAATAAAAATAAATTGGTTGTCCCTAATCATAGGCTCTGTAAAACCAATAAATCTTTCTTAGTTAATAGCATTAAGTTCTATAATAAACTTCCCTTCGAAGTTACCAATTTGACCGAACAAAAATTCAAGTGTTATGTTAAGCGTGAATTAATGTGTAAAGGATACTATACGTATCTGATTACCTTAATGATAAGACGGTTTGGAAAGTTTGTCCTGCACACAATGACCCACCATGTTAGCACACATTAGTAATTAATTAACTGCCTAAAATGTCTTTGTTACATGTCTCACATGCTTTTTTTTTAATAATGACATTTCTATAGTTCTAATTTGACAAAATCATATCATATCTTAATGAAATGTAATTTTTGAAAGACGACCACCCGATCATGTTGTGTTTGCCTGTTCAATATCACTATTTTTTTCTTTTCTCATGATTGAAAACTATGATTGTAAATGTAGGCGAATGCACGCTGTACGCCGTTATTTAAGTATGAATCTATGTTCTCTTTTATTTGCTATTGCTAATTTTATTTTATGCCGCTCCAGGTTTAGTCGATTGGATTTCATCTTATCCCATGTTAACGGTGATGTGCGTGCATTAGCTTATATAACTATTGTGACTATGTACAAGAAAGACTTGGAAAAAATACAAAAGAAGTACTGAACAATTGATGACAAAAAAGAAAGCCCGGAGTTTCTTTCTGCCTTTCTTCTTCGGGTAGTCATCACTTAGGTAGCTAGTGAAAGGCTGGTAGGTTAGCTAGGCTAGGGCTCATGTCCTCACCGGTGAGGATCGCGACGCGTTACCCTTCTATTTCCCCCTACTTGCCAGCCCGAGCTGGTTACTTCGGTTTGTACCTAGTCTTTTGTATAAACTTTATCCCTAATTTAAAATCTCCATAGTTATATAAGTGATTTTAATAGTTGTTTAGAAATAATAATTATTCTTATTCTTTGTTTTGACGTATCATAAGTGCAACTTTGTTCGCCTACGTGATAAATAAAGTATTTTATTTTATTTTATTTATTTAAAGCGTCGGTAACATTAACTGCTCAAATTGCTTTGTCGGCCTCAAACAATTAAATTAGTTTTTGTTCTATTTCATACGTCTTGTGGCCACGAGGACCTTTTCGGACACTAGTTCAAACAATATTGTGAACTAGCTTTATTGCTCGTGACTACGCCAGCGTGCCATTCATCTCGAGTTAAAATGCCGTCTAGGTAAGGGTATGCAACTTCTTGTCAGTGTATTTTTTGGAATAACATTAGAAGCCGTAGCCAAGATGAATATACAATCGTTAACGCTAATAGAAAACAGAAAATGTATGGGAACGACATATCCAATCGATAAGTCTATCGCTAGGTTATGTCATCCCTCGTACATACTGTTAGCGCTAAAGATTGTAGTAAGGTATCTTCGCTACAGCTCCAGTAGTTTCAGCGATTACCTGTATGCAACCATTTAGCTTTTATATATCCGATACCCACGTTTTTCTCTTCCATTATAAAGTTTTAGAATCTGATTTAAAGTATATAATGGATAAAATATCTCATATAATAAAATTATCCGCTCCTTTGAAAGCTGTAAGAATTTAATATTCGCCAAAGCATCGAGCATCGCGACAGGCCGGTGATAAATCGTCAGTTTTATTAAATCGCCCGAATTTAACAGCTATTATATTGGGATCGACTATTTTAAGAAAGGTTGCCTTCATTCAGATATAATAAATTGTCGCGTTATGCTACAAATAAAAGTTTGTTAGATATCACATCTTATTATTTGGTCTTATTCACAATTCATTTATTTAAGAAAAGAAAGCAACTAAGTAGCGGCAGCGGTATTAAGCCAGATATCGCCGTGTTAAGAGATAGGTCCCTTGTAACAACGGACAAGATTAGGGCCATTTTGTCTTTGCACCGCATCAGGACGTATACTATTTATATGTGAAGTATTAAAACCAGTGAATTATTAATCTCTTTATTGCAAGACATTCTGGCGTAGTTAAGTGATCGTCAGGTCTCCCGGTGCCGGTTTAAAGGCTTGTATCTGAAAGGGGGTCAAGTTTGTTCTGCGCCTACAAAGAAGCAAAAGATGTTCCAGAAACGAAAGTCAACATAGCACGCACGAAATGTCAACGTTTTGAAGATCGCGAATATTTTTTATACAAGTGAAGCGGGTCGGTCGCCTGGTGATTAGCACTGGTTTATATAAACGATAATATCTCCAAGTAAATCTTTGATTTTTATTGATTGACAGTGATTTTAAAAAAAGGCTGTATCCAATTGACTTAGAGTTGGAAGTTATCAACATTTCTTAGCTGGCAAGCCTTTCCTTAGAATATTTCCCAAAAAAATCAGCTTTAATTTTATAAATTCAGGCTCGTAAGTTACTACACTGCATCTCAGTATTGTCAAGTATAGCGTTGTCTGAATATTCTAGTACCGCTCAACTTATGATATAGCGGTCTTCGACAGCCGCTGTAGTTGTACCAAGTTTATAAACCAACTGACCTAACAACACAACACGTCAGAACAAGCCATGAGGCCTGATTTTTCACTACATATTGATACTGATTCTCTAGCAGGTATTTTCTAGCAGACTTCTCTTTCTTGTCAATGATAAGCTATATCTTGTCCGTTAGTAAGTAAACATGATAACATAAAAATAATAAATCCGCCTTGACAGCGACCGCCTAACCTCCATATTAAAAACTATTATCTGAAACATTGACTACTGTATTACGATAATTATAATTAATTAGGCTATCTTGGTCACATAACAGCACCAAACCGTAGCGTAAGTTGTCGAGGTTAGTTCTTATCTTGGTTTAGGGCCTTCCTGATTGAAGAAGTATTTATTGTGGATCTTTGGCCGGTAGGCAATGGCTGTGCCTCAGGCATTGCTTTAATCTATGGGTAGCCGATGCTGCTTACCATCAGGCGGACTGCTCGCTCATTTGCCTACTAAGGGGAAAAAACACAATGTTAGGATTTTTATGTACTTATCTAATTTTTATATGAAATGGATTTATTTGTTAAGGGTTCTGTAACGTTGAAGCTAACTTTGTCTATACCAGCTCGACGGTATTACATTCTTACACAGAACAGAACTGCAGCTACATCTTTGTTGGCGAGTGTTGCCTTTGTTTTGGATTTGTCGAGATCGAATCCATTGGTTTTTTTTTCATTCTTATGTGAGTGTTCATAGGCGGCCCTGTGACAGCATTGGGTAACGAACTGCTTACATTGCTAAAAAATAGATAAAAATAGGTAATTTACATAAAAGAAGATCCGCATGATTCTAACTTCCTTTTAGCAAAGTCTCTCTTTCGCCATTCGACATTATTTACATTATGTTACTACGTTGCATTTATTATTATGAATATAGACAGTCTTGCAATGACAAAAAACTGAACTACGTCATATGTTCAATAACAATATTGTTTTCATTCATCACAAACCTTTGTTGAAGCCAACCGTCTTCAAATACGATAAGCAAAGCAAATGTTATGATAAATGCATCATCAAACAATGTAACGTAATATCAATACAAATATATACTAAACTCTTAAATGATAGGAGACTGGGACTTGGGAATACAAGCATTTGAACGATATGCGTATTCATAGAGTCATTTCACTAAATCATCACTCGTATGTTAATGATGATGTTAATTGTCAATGATGATGTTGAGTCATTTCGACTTAGAATTTGCACTTGTTAAGAAAATTTTAATTTAAAACTGTGTTTTGTGAAAATGTATCAAACCTTTGAAAATGGAAAAGGGGACTCAAGATAGGAATTAGAATAACAATCGTAGGTGGTAGGATATGTTTTATATCCGCCTGGATAGCGACCACCGTACACAAGGTGTTAAAACTCGCCATAGTGGCCCAGTTAAGAGTGTCGCGTTCCGGGATCAGCCTGTATATATCCGGTTCCAACAGGCCGGCATAATTGTATCGACTGCTGAGGAGAAATGATCTCTCGTTAGTCGACAATTTTATTAGACCCCACTCCATTTACCATCAGTCACAGGGAGATAAAATATAAAAAAAATCTTCCAGTAACAGGTAAATTAGATAATATAGTGCTTTATAAACTCTGCACTCTGAATTGACCATCGACTGATTTAGGTAAACATAAAATCATGCTGTCCCACGGGGATTGTTATGTATACTACGCGTCACCTATTGTCGCGAACGCAGAGTTCCATAATGGATAGTTGATATTTATCTTGTACAGTTTGCAATTTACTTAAAGTTCATATTTAGGAAGTATTTATCTGATTAGTTTCATTTGGGCTTTTAGCAATCTCACTTATTTAATACACAAATGACCCACGGTACTTTTTTGATACATGGTACAATGGTATTGATACATATTTGGTAGACAGCAGTTAAGACATGCTACCAAGTGCCAACATTGCCAATATCCATGGACGAATGTAACAACAGGAAATCATGTCCACTCTGGACCATGTATGTTAAGAGCATTATCAAAGTATTGAGTCATTTTATAACTCGCAGAGCACTCGAGCTATCCGACGTATCTTTGGAATGCAATCGTTAACCTAACCCGTAAACTGCGCAGTCGGTCAATCTACTTTTATAGTCAAAAGCGAGCATACTTAATAGTTAACTGATAAAACCACTTTATACGAGTGACCATGGTTAATGGTATAAATTCTGTCCCCAAGGTAAGCGTCGAAAGAAGAAACTCGTTGTTGGATAATGTATTCTCTTTGTTGTACTAAGATATACAGAAGGTTCCAAATCTATGTTTAAACTGCATATAGTAAAGTAATCATCAACATCATAATCAGCCACATAAAGTCCACTGCTGAAGATAGGCCTCCCCTAAAGATTTCCAGACGGACCTGTCGAAAGCGGCCTGCATCCAACGTGTTCCTAGGACCTTTATCAAGTCACCTTCTACCTACCTACCTTCACTAACAATGTGTTCTATCCTTTTTTCCATCAGCCCATAAAGACTGAAGAGATTCTAAGTTTTCTCTTGTCTTTTGTTTATTACGGCACAGTGACTTCATTGCACCTGATGGCAAGTGGCGGCTGGAGATAGGGTGTTGACCGACGATTATTATCCCGATCGATCGCAATGATTATTCCTTGCTAGTCAACACAATTATGCCGACCTATGTGAAAAGGATATCCATGCTGATCCCGGTATGCGACACATTTACGTGGACCACTATAGCGGTGTTAATATAACACCTTGTGTACGGTTGTCGCTATCTGGACGGATACAAAATATATCCTTTCAGTTACCAACAAAAAAGGTTGGATTTTTAAAATACTTTCTTAGTGCCCCCCTATATTACATAAAGGATTCGTGCAAATTAAATTAAATTATTATTAAACATTTTAAACACCACGTGTAAATATATTTTGTAATTGGCATGAAATATGTAAAATCATGGGATATAAAATACAAAGAAAACCTCATAAATCGATGTCGTGAGACATTAAGTGTAACAAATCAGATAGAGTTAGAACGTATATTCATTATACATAATTACATTCATTGTTGCATAACGTTAAGTTAATAGATAATTATCAATGTGACGACAATTATAAACCTTTCTTTTTAATTGATTATTTGTCCAAAAGGACGAAGTATGTAAAATTTTTCAATTCAATAGCCACCTTTTTTATAATTTTCCTGTCTTTAGTAAACATATTAGGCGTTAATTCGCTCTAAATGTCAAAGAAACTGAATCAGAAAAACTATCTGATCATTTAAGTTAGTGACATGTCAAACTCGTCAAACCGTTCCTAGTGTGGAGTAAGGGAAGACGCATACCATATTTTGTTGAATGTATGCGGAATGGAAGTCAAAATATTTAGCTAATAATATACAGGTATTTCATGGCGCCTGCGTCTTAGGAGCTTAGGTTTTTGGTTAAAAATATTTTGATGGTATGAAGGGAAATGTGTAAGTATGAAGCCAAATAGACGTCATATAGTAAAAAATCTCCTTAAACAACGATGTATCAAACAAAACTATCTAGATTCTGATTGCGAAAGTAAAGCGATTAAAATATACCCCGACAATGCACACTGCTACTTGGTACAGAAGCAAATAAGTCATATTCAGTTGTTAACAAGCTCACTTTGCTTGTGTCGTTTCCTATAAAATGCCATAAATTGTTTTGTAGTTACAATGTCTTTTATTAATCAGTATTGATAGGTGATGCCCATTGTGAACCTTTTATAGGTCGTGAACAACATTCCAAACAGTAAAGTTAATAATCACTCGTACCTACATATGTATATAATACATATTTCGTTGTTTATTTATCTTTAGATTTCTCGTAGAATTAGTATAAACAAAAGATTGTGATATGATCTGATTATCAATTTTGGTAACTTTTCTGTCTGTAAACCATTTCTATACTTCTTAAAATACATGAATATAATATGTAGAGTAAACCCCACATTACATCGAGATAATTTTACACCCATGATTGTTAGGAGTAAATCTATCGTCGAATTGGAAATTTGATACTTCATATTAATTTTGCGGCACTACTACGCCGCAAACTCAAGTTAGTTTTTAAGGATTTTAGAATTATTTAAAGTTTACAGTTTTAAAATATGATAAAATTAACGTCTCTTTTTGAAATTTTATTGTTAATCTTTTAATTTAACCTAAATATAAGATAATCTCTTATCTAAGTGCGACAGCAGCCAACACAGTCATTGCATCCGTGATATAAATTATATTGTTATCTCTTTTAACTAAGATTTCAAAAAACTGATAATTAGGTAATTTGTTTATTTCCCAAAATGTTACTTTTTTATTACGTTCGGTATAACAATTTAACTGTGTTATCCAGAGCAGCTGTACTTAATTATCTAACTAAGTAATAAAACTTTTGATCTATTAAGCAACTTAATTGCAGCAACTATTAGATTCACAATAATGGAAATGATTTAAAGAAGCTCTTTTGCGACATCCACAAAATAAAGGACTTTGCTGTGGATAGCCAGTGTAAATACTGGACATAATAAGACTTAAAATCTCATGTCCCAGGATGGCGAACGCAGTGGAATTCTAAACAATACTTTGTAATACAAGTTGTTGAATGGTGTTTCTACATTTATAGGCGGTCGTATCGCTCACCATCAGGCAAAAGGCAAGCTTGTTTCGTCATTTAAAAATAAAAAAAGAATACGTATCACGCTGTTAACACAAAATCTAGATATCCATGTGATACTTTAATGCCATATTAATTTATCATTCAGTGTATCACCACATAGTATATATTCCTTACCCCCTAAGTGACGAAGGTCATAATTCCGGGAAATTTATCATTTTCCCTCACATATCTCGCACGTGAGGTCAACGTAATACATCATAGTTTGGCTTGTTTTTACCAACATATACGTGGTCAGATGCTTGCGAATTAAATTCTAGGCGAAATATGTTTCTCAAAATGATAAATTTACTACAGTATTTTGGCTGGACAGACGGTGATTTTTTTAATTTCGCTAGCAAAAATAAGCAAATCAAAATAATCTTACGAGCGTGGTGTTTGAAGAACTGAATTAGGAGATTCTATAATTTACATCTATTGTACTGGTATAGGAGACGTCAGTGCAAGTATTGTTATGTTTTAAGAGGAAGGGCGTATTACATAGTGTGATTATCGAGTGATATATCTTAAAGGTCTAATGGTAGTATAGTGTAGTTATTTACTATTCATAAATACATATAACATTGATTTTATATCTATCTTTGAGCAGGCAAATAGCTCGTTACGTGACGTTTAAGTTAACAAAACATTTTAGTACCAAACATTACTAATGAATATTTTGAGAAAAATGTGGTAAGTGTCCATCCAAAGATTTCAGACAACTATTATATATTCTCTGAAAATATAAAACCACTAATATCACACGTCTCCATTGTATTAAAGCGTATGTACTACAACGCTCCTTTCTTCGGGGATATCAGCTAACCGCAATCGAGGTTTCAAACAATCTTTTATGCGTCAGCGGCGATGAACCTTTAACACGTAAGGGCATGGCAGCCTGGCAGGGTTGCCAGGTGAATGGTATTGTTAATACGCCAGCCGTGAGTGGCATCGCGGGGTTTGCTGTGAGTCAGGTATATTTCATTCAATGTTTTTTTATATCACAAGGCGCTAAACGAGTTAATACGTCACCTGAGGGTTCGGGGGTTGTTCATGCTCCGGAAATATCAATTCCAAAATAAAAAATAATTAATTTTGTACCTAATATATAACATAGAATTTCCAAATATTGAGCCAACGATTTTTAAAAATATGTACATTTTATCTTTTCGTTCCATATGGTATAGCTATTGTATTTTACTCATCTGTCAACCCTACAAGCCGGATAGATCATGGAAATCAAGATATCACTGGAATAATTTACATGTCATAGAATCGTAATGAATCTGCACTGTGGATCTCGGGGACAAAGCCTCTACGACATAGACAATAAGGCATTGTTTTGTGTGCGTCATGCAACTATTCCGAAGAACTTTGGACTTAGCTGTTAACTGCATTCTTATTTACGATCACGGCCATCGTAATTCAAAGGTCTTCCATGTGTAACATGATTAAGGCAGAGTTTATGAGTGAAGTGACCTACACAATTAATTTAACATTGGGTATTCTTTATCCCCTTATGTTGGTCAAAGGTATGTTTTAGGCCAGAGTCTAATGTAATCCAGAAGGATACATCCCGAGAAATATCATATATCTCTGTAAACATTTCATAGGTTGGATGACCCAGAATCAATAGAAGTCCCGAAACAGGAGTATAGAATATCACAGGTTAAGTACAGAATTTGCAGGTAAGCGGTCGTTGCACTCAGTTTTTCTCGGTGTAAAACAACGGCCTTCGTTCCATTTACGGACCACGACACGATGTCAATTTACCGTAAGAATCTTGACGTTGGACGATGCTTCGAACCCGTCAATTACTTTTTTTAGAATAATTGAAATCATTGGTCATTCGTTGGTAATGCCATCAGCAATAACCACGTAACACATGCGTATTAGTTGTTGGATTATAAGCTCTGGTAATAGGATAATGTTTTTTGGACTTCCGTACCCAAAAGCTGACTTCCATTGCTTCTTTTAAAAGGCTCTTCAAGACAGGAAACTAAATTTTTCACAAAATATTTGGTCATTTTAACAGATACTATAAAGATCAAAAGTGTTGGAACACGGAGTCATCATTCAAAGTCAGAATTAATTGAGATTTGTGGTCCATACAACTGTTTTATAACGTAAATGATGACACGAGCTATAAGGATTATATCGAAACACAACCGTGCGTCGCTTCGTGAATATATTATTCTATTTAGGTAGGAATAATTAGATATTAAAGACAAGATCTCTTCTAGTCATATAATAATTACAAGAAACATATATTTTAGTGCACAAAAAGATGTTTGTAAAAACAAAACAAAAATGAGTGATAATATTAAAGATCAAGGCTGAATGATAAATGTGGTAAATTACCCTCAAAATCATTTTATCAGATCTGACACGTTATCGCCTAAACGAATTCCACTGCATTCAGCGGCATTGTATATGATGTAATAGTTAATTGGGGACAGTCTTATTGGTCTAATGGCAGAGTACTTGCGTTGGGAAGTCCCAAGTTCGCTTCTCATGTCGTGAAATCGACATATGAAGTGTCCGAGATTTGTGACGTCTACCTATTACATCAAGGTATTGAAATCGCACCGCGATGCGAGGGTCAAGTCCGCAAAATTAGAAGGTACCATTCCTGCCGAGATAAATGCTTTAAAAATCATAGTATTGTTTTTTATTTAAGTGTATATCGGGTAATGTGTATTTTTTTTCCCTAACGGGGTATGTATGTTTGACGACCCGGTAGGCACGTATTATTCTATTTTTTTTATTCTACTAATAAATATTTACTGCGAGGACATGACACATGTTTTCCGTTTTGAACTTGGTAAGTTGTGTAAACATGCTGATTTGATGAACTTCACTCTCGTGGTACGTGGTAGAGATATTGTAATATATTTTTATTATTTAGATACAACTAGACTATCATTAAAGTTGAACAAGATAAAAGGATTTAAAGATTTGCTTTTAGACAGAGACGGAAAATGGAATTTAGAACTAAAAGCGGAATGAGAATTAAAACAATCCAAATGTCATTGCTTCATATGCTATAATACAAATATTCTTAAAATGTTTTGACTAAGACAGTTCCTAGAAGAAAATGGCTTATCACAAAAATATTTAGTCATCTAATTCCGTAAGTGTTTGTCAACAATGAAGATGCTAAATGACACGACTCACGATAAAGTCGTGTGAAGTAAAGTGCGTCGACCTGCTGAAACTAGGTCGAAAGTCAGCAAGGGGATTTAGACCAAACAGTAAGCTGGACTAAGAGGTCTTAGTTTAAGGTTTTGGGTTATACTGTCAACTTCTTGAACCCTGAAGTAATGATATGATGATACTGTAGTTGAATGTCGTTTATATGTTATATGTTGTGGCTAGTAATCCTTATTACATCCTTGTCTACTTTATGCTAATAGAATGTTATATTTTTGTTGCAAGTGTTCAAAGACCTATTGATCTAAATCTATGCTGCAGTAATTTTGTGGAAGAATGTGTTTCTTCGAAAAGGATATGTGATCTTTTAAAGTTAAAGAATAAATGATTATAACTAAGATATTAGGAAGGTTTCATTGAATGAATGCATAAAAACACTTGATTGTACACAACATAGAGCAAAATGAATACAATAATATATATTTTTTTAATACGTGCAACAGTAGTAGTGGCTAAAGTATTCTAGACTCTACAATACAGCTAAAAATTCAATTTTGAGAGTGATGCTTTATTACATTTACCAATTGACCTAACTATGTTTCGGTTAGCGAAATAGACACTGAAAAAGGGGCCAATTCAATAGAGTATTTTTTCAATGCTTTTGCCTGAAAGAACAATAATTATTTTGTTGGTGGTTTATTAATTACTTTGTTTTTAGACGCTTTATAGCAAAAATTAAATAAAAAAATTAACGTCATATGATGCAAATCATTATTATCGGTTATGCTACTTCTGTTTATTATTAACTGCTTAACTCTTGTGATGATGTAATATCACTGTTTATACGTCTCCCCATTTAATTGTTTTACTGTCATTTATTCCGGTGCAAAGATGTTTTTGCTATATACGGCCAGTCTCTCACTCTCCCTCGTCAGTTGACACAATTATGCCGGCCTGTTTAAACCCGATAGGTGTACAGATACACAGAATGGTCCCGGAATGTGATACACTTATATAAGCCACTAAGGACTTCGCCTTGCCTACGGTGGTTGTTTTTCAGGCGGATTCAAAATAAATCCTACCACCAGCAGTAGTTAAACAAAAATTATGAGTCGCAATATTTTTCTTTTTATTTAACCCGAATATTTTTAAAACTTACTCATTAGTCAACGTTGTCATGATGAGCTCATTAAAGTTAGAGTCAAGTTCTTGAGGTTGTTGAAGAAGTGCCCTTGAAATGGGAAGGAAAAATATGGATATAGGGATTTTAACCAACAATTAGGTCAAGTTTAGTAGAGTATGCTGCAGCAGGTCGACAACGCATCTACATTCCTCAGGTAAAGATCACAGTCAGAAGTCGTTAGCTGCCAAACATAAGATAAGTTAACTTATTGCGTGAACGTCTCCAAATTATATTGTGTTTAATTTGCTGCACTTAAGTCGCTTTTAGATTCAAATATATAATATGTATATTGTATATGTTGAGTTTTCCTAACTTGGGCTTACATTATAGTTATAAATTGTAATATTAAAATTATTGTAATCGTAGTGTTAATTCTGCTGGAAGACCTAATAAATAAAAGATACTATCCAGTGAGCATCTCTTGATCATCATTTTTATGTCGGCCTCGTAATTGCCTCTTCACGCTTGGTTTCTGGTGCCCAGTATTAGGAAGCAGGCAATGAGGCGGCTGGCTATTCCACAGACTAACGGAGCGGCAAAGGATAACATGATCAACGTTGGCTTACAATTTATATGTATCGAATATACAACAGAAATAACAGATTGCAATTAAATTACATGGTGTAAAGCAAACGAAAATCAAATTGAAATAATTATAACTCAGTTTTCATATATTCCCATTGTATTAGGTAACAGTGACAGATCAGAGCAAAATATTTAATTAAATAGAATATTTTTCGCTTTTACATTTCTTTAGAGTATTTTCTGGTGTTTGATTTTATACATTATCTTATATGTATCCGCAAATAGCACGTTAGAGAAACTCTTGTATGAAAACTTTATTAAAATTTGTAAGGACTTATATCCCGGAAACCTATTCCACGCAGGCGAAGCCGCGAGCAAATGCTAGTATTTAATGAACATAAAGAAAAAAAATGAACAAACCCTATTTCTTGGATATAGTAACAAAATCACTGCGCTCATTATCCTGAGAAATAAGATGTTAAGTCTCATAATACCCAGATTACAATAGCTACAATACTCTTGAAACACATGCATAGCGACTAAGAGTTTGTAATTTATACCCATGAGATCTAAGACTTAGTTTTAGGTACTATGTGAGTACATGTTTATAATTCCAATGACTTACCTATTCGTATTAGAAGTAATTACTTTCAAGGTAAGCGATATCCGGTGCTGATAATACGTGTTGTTAAGTCGGATTACTAGAATATTTACATTGACTAATGATTTCTTATGTTCACGCGAACGATACATTGAAATAAAAGTATTTTTCGGATTCTAACGCGTTTTTTTTGTATTATGATTTCGTCCCAAGAAAAAAGTTTTATAGTGTATGTATACTAAATTATGCAAGGTAGGTAATAGGTATATCCATTGTGGAAGGTAGATAACAAACTAAATGTAAGTACAATACTGGCACGATTTATTCTGTTTTTAGGGAAATTATTGGATATAAGGAAATATATTGTACCGTGAAGGAGATTTTTTTATAGTTAGTATATCTCATTTTATCTCCATTCATTATGTGGTTTCTGCTTTAATTTTTATCACGCGTTCGGACATTTTCATAAAATTTCGCATTTATGACATAAGAAGAAAGTAGCATTTATTGTAGTACCTGTTTGGATTTTTATTCTACTTATTCATTTATTTTTCATTAAATTATTTTTCATCTCACAAAATCTCTCGTTAATAAAGTGTCTAATTTGAAATTTAATATCGTAGCATTCTCTCATAAGTTTATATTTTTGTACTGCAAAAAGTTTACATTTAGCAAGAGCCCGAGGGCACCGTTGCCTGTAGTGGCGACGAGTGCCCTTCAACTTTCTGCGTCACCAGGGACAAGGGCTCCGTGACGTATGTGACTTAATGTATGGTTGCGACGTCCTTTTTATGATAAATGGATGAAGGTACTTATAAAAATAGTGGCATTAATGGGTCGTTATTGAGAAATAACGCAGATTGAGAAATCATATTACCAGATAATCGAAATTCCTGCCGTCTATAGTGAGAGCCTCATCGGTTAACCAGCTGAATTTAGGTAGTAACGATCTAAGGCTATTAGTAGGACTTCATACCAGTATCGAAGCTCTATAGAACTCGATTCCTGCTGGCTTACCTTTATATAGAATTTCGGTAGAATCTAATTATGATTAGAATGATTTGAAAACCGCATTTGCGCGTATGTTTTGTTGGGTTCCTTTCGGAAGAATTTCACCTTTCGTCACTGCTTCATACTATGACGTTTTATAAAACGTTATTGGCTTCATACACAATTTTCGATATTCTAATAAATACTCCCAAAAAAGGTAAAATAACTATATGCGTACTATTTTCTGTTACCTAATTCTACATGATCTTCAAAATCTTACAGGTTTCTATAATTTTTTTTCGCGTCATTAAAACTTTCCAAACATTTTCAAGACCCTTAGAAGTATAGTGTTCAGTTTTCTTTTATGACCAGATTTTTAGGTCACGTAAAATGCTTGGGGACTTTTGCTTAGAAACTTTAGTTTTATCTATCTCTATCACTATAGGACTGCGTGTAATTATGGATTCTACACAGACAGAATGTCTATCTTCTGTCTTAAAAAAGTCAGAAGATATAAATGTTGTCTGTCTTCAGTATTTTTCAATACTGAAGGTATACTTCTCTTCAAAGGCTCAAATTGAATGACGACTTTCTTCAATAATAGTCGATCTTCGTCTAGCAATACAGTGGTAAACGTTTATGTACAGTTTGATCCAGTAATGTTCACAATTCATGACTATTATTTAGCCTTGATCGATATTTAATGTGAATTAAACTGTAGCAAATACTATCAAATCTTTTAACATTCAAAACCGTGTTAAAATTGGCTATTGCACATTTTATCGCGGACATCATAATACCTGCAATTCCATAATGATTTAATAGGCTGCGATTAGTGATGATTAGGTCATCATGTTACAGGAAAAGGTTGTTCAAGAGTTATGCAATGCGAGGGTGAATTGTTAAGGTGTTTATGTAAGGTTTACTAGGTTATGATCAGTCTGGATACGAATGCTTTACTTAATTCTGTTTTAAATTTTTATTAGTAAGTAAGTACAAGTTAGTAGAAGTTATATTATGCAATTTATTGTTTTTTTTTTTTTTTTTTAATTATTTATTTATTTATTTCCACATACAACTATTTTACAGGTAATACCCAATACAATAGCGTAGTACAATAGTTATTATAATATTTTATTATTACTTACTATTACATAAGCGGCCGATGTGAATTCCGTCAAAGAGCATGAAAATATATCAATCTGGTTGGACAAAGCATTGAGCACACGCAGCGCGCGCGTCAATGGTAACTACAAGAGACCTAATCTACACACCATTCTTTTAAACCTCTTGTATATTTTGTGAAATTGGGTACTTACTTCTTGTTGATAACCATCAACATGCTGAGGATCCCTTCAATGGGTTTAGTAGAATCTTGGCCTAAACAAGCAACTTTGTTGTTAGGTTCAAGTTACTCTCAAATCGCATGGTAAAGGATTTATTAAGCAAAGTAGCAATTGTAATTCCTGTTGACAGACTTATTAAAAAATTAGACATGTCATGTAATTTACAGCTAGGCTGAAAAGAAACGGGAAAGTGTATGCATAAGTTCATATTTGCCGACATTGGAATCGACCCTGCATATTACGGTTTCTTGACCAAATATGTTAGACCCATGAGATTATTTGATAATATTATGTAGCCGATCACCCATCACATATATGCGGAGGAAACAGCTGTTTTGTTATAACAAGTCACAAACAGAGATCCGGTAGCAATATACGATTAGTAAGAATCGCTTAATTTTGTTGTTGCTGAAAAACAATGTCAACAACAGCGACATGATTTGAATGTTTTATTTATAGGTTAGTTGGTTTGCCGTGAAAGTATTTTCCAGCTTAGCATGACTGATTACAGGCCAATGACCTTCAATATCGATAACTTGCAAAATTTTTATTAAGTAATAGTGCTGACTGGTGATGCATAATCGATTTTGCCGTCATAATCTGTCGTATACGTGACACTGACGTGATACGATAGCGTCAGCGTTGCAACAAATTTGCTGATGTCAATAATACACGTATTGAAAGATACAAAAGTATGATTGACTTGAATGATTACATTTTTTTTGTCAATGACACGTTCCATTTTATACAATTGAATGACAAGGAGACATATAGAATAGTCAGAGATATTCGCATATATTGATTAGTATTTAGTATGTACTTAATATGTATGTATTGGCTGAGCTATTCTGTCACATAATCGTCTACTCTGTAGAAAGAGATAAAGTGATCGTGCGGTTATTCGCATCGTTTCTGGAAGTCTATAGCTACGACATTCTCTTTATCTGTGAGCCGCATGGTTGCATTATCTTTCTTACCCTTTTCAGCCCATATTTTCTTAATAACCTGCTAGGAACGTTAATTCGGTCAGCTGATAATAACAGCCTCTGCACTATAATGGTAACGTCCAATGATTATTGTATTTGAATAAAATTATAAGTCCAGTCACGTTACACTGTTTCCGAGTCGGGTATACGTCAGACTGGCGCGGCGGTTATAAATGTATAGATCTAATTGCACCAACTCCAAATATGGGTGAGGAGGAAGTTTGAGGACCCGTCTCTTCAGCTCCGTAGTTAAATATTTATTTGCGCTGCCAATGGTATTCTAATTTTCTTTACTTGGCAGGCTAATATTTGGCTAGCAGGTAGGAAGCCTCTAGGATTTTAGATAACTTGTATATAGGATTTATCTGATAATGTCGCGATGTTTTTACAACGTCATATCGTATCAACAAATCCATAAAGTCAAATTTGCTTTCGTCATCCGCATATGCGCATGCAGCCATATGAAGTCCACAGCTGAACAGTCCTACAGAAATATTTAGCATTGTCAGAAAAAAACAGATATAATGCCGTATACTTTAACCGTATAGTGATCGAATACCTGGCGATACAGTGGTCCTAGTGCCTTGTGCGGACCAGCCTACGTGTTAATCTGACATTTCTATAAAGTTGTCATTCTACGCGTTTCAATTTGCGGTTTCTGCAAACTGCAATGGATTTATAAACAAGGGGTTATTGCAAAGGGTTCGTATGCCTCTTGTTTTATAAATAAGCCACGTTTATACATTAAATACGCGGTTAGTTACACGTAGTGTAGGAAGTCGTGTTGCACAATCGAGAACTCGAATAAGACGGCGGGTAGCGGATAGATGTGAGCTACTCAAAACCGGGATGGTTGGGGCTAAGTTCAGAAAGGGAGTCACCTCAGTAGACGGCGATAGGCTGATTGATTGATTCATTAAATGGCTACTCAATAGCGGGTTTCGGAGTTAAGATTTGGATTTTGCTTGGGTCTATAAGTTTCAGACAGGCCGGGAGATAGTTTCTCGTCAGTCAATACTCTATCTGGACGCCATTACGATCAGATGCAGTGAAGTCACACTGCCATCCAGGTAAAACGTCATTTATACTGAGTGTTACTCAAGTTAGAAATATTTACTCGGTAAGATAATCGAATCCGTACCCTCTTGTTTTTAAGCTCTTCGCTCGCTGCGCTACCAAGGCAGTATAATACCATACAATATAGGTATACATATGCAATCTACTAGTTCATGTGTTATCGAAATTAAAATAGTATGTGCTTTTGATATCATTTATAAATAGATAAATTTAGATATTCTCTAGCAATGAATATTACCTTAAATTACACTACGCTGCTTCTTAGTCAGTTCCTTTTATCGAAGTTGGCTTATGGTATGCTACTACTTAATAATATAGGAATTGTTTTTAATTGAGAGTAGTTTACAAAGTATGTTACCTGATTTCTGTTATCTTTAATAATCGGTAGTGGCGAATGATAAATTTTCCCGAAAGTGAACCCGACACAACATAGATACTTATGTGTATAAATTGTCTGCAAATCGTTCTGATGATAATCAGATTCTACAAAAATGGAAAAGGCATGAATCAGATTATATGGACCTTTTGCCATTGATAATCGGGTTTATTATCAACGCTGTCTTGTTTTTATTGACGCATGATTGGAGATCATCAGTTTTTTCATAGTACGGATTAGTTAATGCCTGGGGCTTGGGCTTCATGGAAAACCTTGACAGATCTAACAGGATAAATGTCCATTGCGTTGCTCAAATTGTGCTTAGGTAAGAAGGTATGTGAATTCTCTCGTTAAATTTGGTAAGTAAGATCTAACTTACAGGATGCCTAATGTTATGCTAATTCAATGCTCCATTAATTTCGATAAACGTGACAGTACCTCATAACAGTTACATTGCTCGTGGTGGATAGTGACCATTTAATGAGGCGACTACTTCCATTGCCTACCTTTTATGCAAAAACAAGGCAAGGCAGAAACACAGATGTACATTTTGTCAACTACATTAAATAAATAGCCTATTGTTTTAGCGAAAATAATAGCCCACAACAATCAAGAATACAGAATAAGTTCGAAAATATAACCGGATAATCGTCTATTTCTTCCGCAGTTATCGATCTACTCCCCCGCCTATTCTCGACGAGTAGTTGAGAATTCTCAATGGGTTTATACTATTTAAAAACAAAATACCGTCACTGAAATGCACTCCAAAACTTTTATCCTAAAATAGGACAGTTATTTCCCGAACGGTACGGCTGTATCCGCAGTGCGCGCTCGGTGCTCGGCCCGCCAGAGCGAGCACATTGCGCCAGACAGAGACAGCGATATTGACCGAAATCGATGTTAGTACAGCGCACCCATATACAGCTCCGTCCCTTTCTCCGTCGGTACGCGTGCACTAGAAACGCACTCGCCGTCCCCTCGTAAGTGCGTAATGTACTTTCGCACTCAGTCTGATGTAACGTTTTGTTATTGATAAAAAATCATGTATGTTTACATAATGCCGGTGCGATAACTTTTGTTTAAATTTAGAACACTAGTATCAACAATTTTAAAACAGACCGAAACAAATAAATATATACGAATCGCAAACGCGTGTAACAAAATTCGACGACTCAGTTTGCGACTCGACGTGATCTACAATCTACAGGCAATCCTAAATTCGTTATGGAAAAAATCTAATTAGCCAGACATGTCCGTTACGTCAGTTTGAATTGACAATCATGAATCGATTGGTTCAGCGTTCACAAACATCAAACAGCTGTACCGATTCGGGCAACATCGCCTTTGTTCGCCTTGTACAAGTACACAGAATACGTATGTTTGGCACGACGAGTTCGTTGGCGTGATGATTCAGTTCGGTCCAGTCTCAGTAGCACATGAGCGGTTGTGGTGAGAGGGCGTATTGTCGGTCCGTTGCACTAACAATAAAATAAATTAATCCTTTGTGGTGCGTACATTTTATTCTGCAAATTAAACGCTATAGTGTGTGACAGGCGTATGTTAAGTGACACAACACACGTGACCCGGATTTTTGCCGAATTGATAATCAGGTAAAAAGAATTGTGTATTTTACAGCCAAACAAAATGGTCGAAGTAGATTTTTTCGCTTTTGTTTTAGAAATTAATGTCGTGTTACTGTTATAATTTGGCAGAATGATGTGAAATTATCTGAGTGTTTCCCTTGGTTTTGAGAACAAATGTTGCGTTTTTTTTTCATTGATCGTCGCAATTTTGTTCGAAGTCCGAACCTTTTGTTGAACTACGGACGAGTTATAAAAACATATATATATAGCTTCTCTGTAACTATGCAGTGTCTTGATTTTTTTATAGGCATTAGGGGATTTTTTATTTGAACATGTGAACTGTATCATGTTTAAATTATTTGGTGTTTTAAAGATTTTACTCTAATGTCAATAAAAGTCGATCTTATCAGGATTTTACTGACCTACACCAACTTGAGATTGCATAAAATATTATCTTTTTTTACTAAAGCGTGACATAAATATAAATGAAATAAATTCTTTAAAAATTGACATTGGTTTATTTTTGAATTCTTTAAAATTTTAAAAATAAACCATTGACATTTGATTATCCTTAATTAAAACAGTGACAATAAATATTTTAGGTCAGAATCCTAACCTTTTGTTTCATCAAATAATTAAAGTCGCATTGTTTTTCTTTTCGTCTTGTTTTACAAAGCCAGTGGGAATGCGCAGTGAAGTTTTAGAATTAAGATACGTAAATTAAAAATACAACCTTTATCAAAGGTTTTAATTTCCTTGGAGAGACTTAACCTAGTAAGTTGGACGTTGCATTAAAATGTTACTTATTTGTTTTTACATAACTCCCTAGTCCCTACTGTAGACAAGAATCTTTGGACATGTAAACATGCGATTTAATCGGGGCGATACCAACCACACATCTTCATTTATTTTATAGATGTATTTCTGTTTTTAGAGTAACAGTTGCCATGTCAAGGTTTTTTTCAGTTCGATATTCTGGCAACTTCATCTAACCATAATACAAAGTGTAACCGTTTTGTTTCTATATACTTGCACCTGAAATAGGAAACATTTCAATTCTATCGTATTTTATCTTATTATATAAGTGTATGGTATTTTTAGGGGAATTTTCGTTAATTTCTGGTCATCAAACATCGTATGTTCTAGATAAATTATTATATTCGTAAATTGTCTTGTTAACATTATGTTTAAATATAAGTCTATAAAATTACATAGATATTTGACCAAAGATCTGGAGACTGGAACAAATACAAATAGGTACCAATTTGTGCGTCAAAAATTTCGCCCTTACTAGTCCGAGTCAAAGATAAACAATTAGAGAATGCTGGTAAATCTGCGAATGTTCAACAGGTTCTTACTTAAAAGTTGATCTGGAAATTATACAGGCGTTATTATCATAATTATTGCAAAAATAACTAATTAGTTAGGTAGTTAATATCTTTCTTGGTCTGGTGACAACGTAGGTATGTGAGTTGTAAAACTAGCAGATTCGTTTTTGCTGGTCGAGAATCAATCAATTTTATAACAATAACTACAAGTTACCCGAGGTTTCGATAATTTATTCTCGATAGTAGCCATTTAGAAGAAAAACGTAAAACATAACATTCAATTCTATTTGCTATTTACAATATAATTTAAATGCATTATTCATTGTTCGATAAATTATGCCAAAAGAAAACGTATCACTTTTACAAACTAATGGAAAAAGAGAGAACTTATAATAAAATGGATAAAATAATAAGAAAAACGATTAGAATGAGATAAACATTTCTTCCAAATAAAATGAAAACAAAAACCCGATAACTTTGAAACTAAACATAACGCTAAATTTCCAATTTCTATTTAACATTCGCATTTTACTTTCTAGACATTGTAACAAATATTTACTGGGACCCTTTTTAAGAATAAAAAAGAATACTTCACTCACTCGCAAATCCTGTAAGCTGGGATTGACAGGGATACATATTCGGGGTGATATTATCGTAACTCAAGACTCGGCAACTTATTGCTCAGTTCTTTCGGAACCAACTACTGGAAATATGATGTATCGATTATGGAATGTTCTAGTCGAAATAAGTTAGTAGGCAACAGATAGTACAAGTATACATAAAGCCCAAAGGGATAGGCAGAGTAATAAGTCCACCCACACAGTTCCCAAGCCTTTCTTCATCTCGGGATAGGCGACCTTATCGCTCCCGTGGGTATAAATTCGAGGGCAACTCATATCCCAAACACACACCTGACTCAAATGTATATTTTTCCACATGGATTTCGAACTTCAACAATGTAACAGACAACGTAATCTCATTTGATTAATGAAACCATTCATAAATTTCTTTGTAATGTACAGTTGTTAAATTACACAGAATTCATTTCAAAAAGGTTTTCAATTCGTCGTATATTATTATGTAAATGCGATTTTGTTTTTATTTACCAAACGTTTTTGAATTAATTCTTTGAAATATGGAATTACATTTGTTACTCGTACAGAATTCAGGTTTTGGAATTTGTTGCTTTTTCATATTACCACAATATTCAGAATCCACGGCAAAAAGTGTTTCACCGCTATCTTCCTCTTTATTATCATTAAACCGTTCTTTACGACGCTCTTCCCTGTAATGAAAGTCTCATTGCCAGAGAACACTTCACGTGTTTTGGTTTCTTTTTGTTGCCAGATTACGTAATGCAAATATGAATGCAAAACAGTGTCGGAATAATGTTTAAAATTCTGCGTGTTATTTTAATTTGAAGATGGAGTTGTTTTTGCATATTGTTGTCAATTAGATGTTAATGTGAGTTTGTTTAATCTAAACATTATCAATCAAGTGTCTTTTCTGAAGCGTAGATTCCATATGACTATATGCTATGAACGATTGAGCTCCCTAATTTATATTGTCATCGACATGAGGAGGACAAGGGTAAGTCTTGTAAGTCTTCTGTGCTAGAATCGGCCTGAGACGTGATTCCTATTTCTGCCGGCGAAAAAAAGCATTTTCTGGCTGATGTATGCGAATTTGCTGACGTATACTGTAGTAGATTTCGACCAGAGCAGGCATGGACCTCACTAATTTCATAGTCAAAAAAACAAGATAAGCTCTGATTGTAGTCAGTGGGACTCACAAAGGCCTTCGTTTACTTCTTTAGTTTTCAGGGGCGATCAATATCATCAAGTGACCCCTGCCTGCACTTCGCAATTTCTGTTTCTGTCCACCTCCTGGTGAAATGATTTATCGTACTTAATTTGACCTTCCTAAGGTTAATCAATAACATTAAAGTAGTATGACCTACAAAGATAAAAAAATAAACAATGAATGCTATCTTATCAAAACTGGAAGTTCTTTTTAAATAATACATTGTTTTTCCTCTTTGGTTTAAAAATAATTTGTATTGATTTAAACAAAATATGATTAATTTAATATTATTGACATGATAATATTTAATATTAATCTACTCAGCGAGTTCAATGTTATATCGCATAACTTCTAGACTTTTAAAATTAAGAATTGAGTATTTGAAATAGAGATTACTGTTCCTAACACTTTAGCTAGGCTATCGTTTACTTTTGTGTATTATTAATAAATAAGACAGATTTTCAAAATACTATTAGGAGATAGTGTTCAAGTATTCCTTATTAACATCATACAATTTGAAACTATGCCAGCGAATGGTAATAATTCATCGTGCATAATACTAAACATTTCTGTTAGTTGTTAGTCCGTGATATAATGGCTCTTATCCAGCGATATTACGCAATCAATCATTTTGTCAGATGGATTTACGTTTCAGGTATAGAGATTATATTTTGGATCTAGTAATCGTTTGTTTCAACGGTGAAGGAAAACATCATGAGGAAACCTGCATACCTGAGAAATTCTCTATAGGAATTTTGAAGGTGTGTGAAGTCTACCAATCCGCACTAGGCCAGCGTGGACTAAGGCCTAATCCCTCTCAGTAGTAGAGGAGGCTCGTGCCTAGCAGTGGGACAGTATATAATACAGGGCTGATATTATTATACTAGTAATTGCTTGCGTTTTCAATATTCTAGATTTTCGATTTAATATCCCAGTGACCGTCCTGAGCCGAGGTAACCCGTCAGTGGGTTGTACACAGCATGGTCGCTTAACTTTCAATGGTTGCGAGCGTCTGAATCTATTTGTATAAAAATGAATCCCTGTTTTCCTTGGTCACGCCGTCACGCGTGAACGGTTGGACCGATTTCACTATTTTTTTTTTGTTGTGTTTGTTATTGTCAGGAGAAGGATCTTATGAAAGAAAAAATTAAGGAAGTTGAGCGGAACGTTAGAAAATTTAAGAAAAGTTAATTTCAGCGATAGACAGAACGCGCGCTGCAAATTCAGCTAGTCGCTCATACAAAACTCCTGTGTTTAAGCTGGCCCTTGCCAAGCGAACAAACGTAGTGTCATGTTAAAAAAAATAAAACACGCGCGGTTTGCACGGGTTTCCAATTCGTGTTTGATAAATCTAGTAAGGATTTTTGCGCAAGACATCGATAGGAGGATGAAGCAATTGACATCACAAAGGGATATAATCTCGAAGTGTAGATGTCTTATTGCCTTTGGTTATGCCTTCTACAACCCGAAACTAATGTAAATTTTAATAGTGTTTGGTGGAAATAGACGCAATCTCAGGGGAAGTGCCACTAAAGGAAATCCTAGTATTCAGTTTTCGCAGTCATTTTTATTATATGCCAAAATATATGATAAGATAACTTTATTCTATTTGCCTGATTGGTAGGTCCGCTTATCCCATTAATAAATAGTAAAATATTTTATGACTAAATGCTCATATAAATTAAACTATTTTACGAATTTTATCGTGACATGAAGGCTGCAAAGTCTTGGAAACGTCGGGAGCAAAGTAAAATATTAAAACCGCGATAAAATTCGTAAAATAGATTAATTTAAATGTCTAACATTCGCGTAAACTTAAGAAATCCTCATTGTCGTAAACGCCAATATTTTTTTCAGCAATACAATAACAGCATCGTGGGCGTTCATAGCGAAATTAGAAGTTTGCTTTATACTAACAAAGCCCGAATTTGAAATAATGGTTTCGTAGTTGCGTGCTGTAAGGCATGTCGATAAATCAGCTTAAATAGCCTGTGATAAATTTTGTGTATTTAACCTACAAATAAACAAGCCGTGTAAAGTTTAACCTGTATTCTAGGTACGATGAGGTGGTAGTTGAAGTATCGATTCTAATATCGATATCGATTGGCAGATATTTTCGAGTACTGCAGAAGATCAAACGCCTTTTTGTTATGTTACTGTATATAAAATTTGTTTTAGAAGGCTTTATAAAGAGCATTTACTTATGGTTCGATATTTAATATTTTGTATAACATTGGGTTACGAGCTGAATAATTTAGAAATAAGTCACGTTTCAACATATGTTCAAAATTAATTCAAAAGGTATAAGTAGGTACGATACATTGTATGTCAAATACCTTTTATTACGAAACGGTAATACCATACTTCCATCTTACTAAGTGACGCATAACGAGATACTTTTACGTATCGGTAGTAAGTACTAAGTATCGAATATCGACGTTCGAAATATCGATACTTCCTCGATATCGATACGGCGTTCAAAATAGTGACCGTTAATTTTACCCGCAGATTTGAAGTTTTGTTCACCGCTGAACTGTTTTCGAGCACTATCGATAATCACTCCTATAAAGCAGTTTATTGACTTAATATTGTAAGCTAAACATTTATTGACCAGCTTAGCTCTTATTTTCCGCATAATTATTATCCAGGAATAAGGGATTCCCACAGGATATATTTCGAGAATAAAAGTAGGGCTACTCTCTATCCCAATCTATTTCATTCTCATTATTCCATAATTAAATTGTATAGTTAACAAAGCAAAGGATTTTCTTTGTTATTTTCTTTGTTTGTATATTAATATTATGTTTCGAGATTTTAAAACAAATATTTTTATCTGTATATGCCTGATAGTACTATAAATAATTTAAACTTCCGCACAGAATGCTTCTTTTCGAATTGCATAATAAAATTCTGGTCGTTTATTAAAAAACCGACTAAATATTTTAATTATAAAAGATTCCTCGTATAAGAACTTGAACTGCGGGTGTGAGTCAAACTTAAACGAGTTTCGAGTACGGAACAATACTTATATGACATTCAGATTAAACCGGTCATATTTTTTTGCACGTCTGGTTGACGCCAATCGACTCCGGCGCATATCGAAATACAGTATTGCAATACAGACTTAATTTATGCGGGGTACGGTAGATTTTATAAATTGTATCGAAATTTAAATTTCGAATTTTGATGATTCATTGCAATAGTTTAATAAAATGTACTGTATCCCAGATAGTTTAAGTCTATTTTCACTTGACATGGCTCTAATGAAATATGTGATAAGTGTATGTCAGCCTTTAAGTACCTATGGACGTTGATGGATTCTATTGCAGACTGATGGCTTTTTTATCCCATCTTAATTTGTGAGCTCTTCTTATTAAGTCGATAAAATTAGACACGCCCAACGTCATTTGTGTTCCTTAGACACGCCCAACGTAATTTGTGGGTATTATGAGGATTAACAGCTTTTTGTTGCTCCTGAACCCACGGGATGCGACATAAAACATCATGCGGGAACAGGACTGGCTGTTGAATATATTGACATATTTACAATAAACAGATTTACAAAAATCTTCATACATTGACAATATTTATATTGTCATTATTAGAACATAAGGCCTATTGTACAAAATTTTATCATAGCAAACAAGTATTGACGTATGTTTTTTAATAAAAATATTTCCATGTATTTCTATATAAACACAAATTAAAATCAGCTAAACTTGAATCCAAGAATGCAAATTTGCAAAGAAATTGGCAAACTTTTTTGGACTCATGCCAAACTCTTAACACACCTTGCATATAACATAATATTATTTAATATAATTCCTCTGATACAATAGAATAATTTAACTTGTAATAAGTTAAAAATAATGTAGAATTATTTTGTGTAAAATGAGTAAGAGATAATACGCGGCATTAGACAATAGACTCTAATGCTTTAGTATACATATTAAAAGTAAACATTTACAATTCAATACAGCTCATGTTCCACATAAATCATAGTTTTAATGAACGGTCTCTCATACAGATGCTTTTAATTTGTCGACTCGTGTCATCCTTTTGATGGACGTAGAGTTATTGACTACAAAGCAGATGTAGGTGGAGTCGTAATTAACGTAGAAAAAATGATTTTATATTCTTTTTCTAGTTTAAATATTACTTGCATTACTTTTAATTATGAATCTAGATGTAATTAAGCGTGCCACCGGATCGAAAGTCATTGTGGTAGTACCGCAGTCAGTTTAAATCACAGTTTGCTGTTGTGTTTTGTATGGTGAGTGAGATTTCGGGACGCACAAATACCGCATCTTCCCGATAGTCTTCTTTTTCCCTTTCTTTTGAATCCGACTACATAAGTATACATGATTCTTCGGCTCTCATAAGTGTAAGTGATCAACATTTTAACATAAGGTGACCCGCTTGCTACAGGCTTGTGCTAAAAAAAAGTAAGACTCATTTATAAAATAAACATTTTTTCATTCCATTCACCGGCGCCCATGAGCCAGACAGTTTCATTATAGTACAGTTATGCAAGCGGTTGCGTGAGCCGGTCTGTGGAATATCGATCCCCGGTCCCAGCCGGGCCCGACACGTGCCTAACTACCGAGCCTTTACTGGAGTTATTGTGAGCTTATTAGTTCTATATTTGTACGCCGTGTTGCTAACAAAGCTGTTTGAATTGGCTGAATTCAGCGGTGAACGGGCTTGTGAGTTGTGAACGGTTTTACTATGTAAATTCATCCCTTGAGGGGTAGTCAGATGTGTAATTAGTCGGTGAGATTGATGTTATAAGAAATGAGGATCCATAGCCCATTTCTATTGAGAATAATTTTAAATCTC
This sequence comes from Manduca sexta, assembly GCF_014839805.1. Lineage (NCBI taxonomy): Eukaryota > Metazoa > Arthropoda > Insecta > Lepidoptera > Sphingidae > Manduca > Manduca sexta. The sequence continues at coordinate 1,062,521 of NC_051138.1, read as the reverse complement.
GTGTACCTTTCAAAAAACACTTTGTTGTGTATGTATGTAAAGCAAAACACTGGCACTAATTTTGCACCAAATGATTCAACAATTACATGTAATTTTATTTTATAATCTATAATCTAAAATCTCTAACTAATCACTACACTAAGGGCTGCAATAAATCAACCCACCTTTGAATGGATCTCAAGTAGACATTTAATATATTGAACTATTTAATAATCAAAAGTCTTAATTTAAGAGCTTGAACTTAGCAGAGTCGGCGTTGTTTAATAAATAAAAATCACTTGTCGAAATGCCTCACTCAGTGTGACTTAAGATATTACTTGAGCTGATGTTAATATTAATTAATATTATAGCGACTACCTTAAGATGCTGGCCTCAATTTAATAGCTTCTTACTTAATATTTAGAGCGAAACTAAGTTTCATCTGCGTAGATCGGAACACCAACAGATAAAATAAATAAAAAGTATATACTTATTAATTGTAAAATGTAGGTAGATATTGTAACTATGACTTTTCGGATGAACAACACCTCAGTCTGCTCCGTTACCACGAAGGCTGCAGTCTTCGAAACGTCGGGAGAAAATTATAATATGAAAAATCGCGATAAAACCCGTAAAATATTTTAATTTACTACAATCAACAAGCCTAATAAATTTCCACATAAACTCACGCCTTTTATCCCCAAAGGGGTAAGCAAAGACACAACTGGTGCACCCATTTTCCGTAGTGTATTAAATCGAATAATAATCCATAGGGGTTGAGACTATCGCCATATCTATACAGTAGAAAAAAAAAACAATATCAAACCTTTTAAGAAACACCAGGCAGCATCGCTGTTGCCCCATAACACAACTACTATTTTAAATTTCATTTATTAATACAATCCTTACAATTAAATTCCCTACTAGATACTTATTCGTGTTACTTTGCACGTATAACTATTGGTTTCAAGACAGTTTTGTCGGGTGGATAGTCTAGTTTCTGATATGATGAATAACTAGTTAGCTTGGGGTCATAAGCAATACGTAACATAACGTATTAAAATAACAATGAATTTCCACCACCATACAGACGTCACAGCATTAAAGACGGATCAATACCAACACACCTTGATGACTTCACTCATTGCCCCGTATCCTTGAGCGGGGTACGCGTCACAAATAGTTTAATACACTGAGTGGCTTCGTCAAAACGAAAACGGGAAAAATAGATGTGATAACATTCCCGAAGAGAAATACATATCTTGTTTCACCAACTTTTTCCCAATCTAAAGTGGGTTTGACACCTCACTCTTTTTCATGCATTTCTAAAATTAGTTGGCTTGATTTTAAGACCAGTGTCCTTTCTAACTTAAACGCCATCTCAAATATTCAATCTCAAGTGAATCGTATAAAAAAAATCTATACAAAACCTTGCCTACCCTGCGTTTCGAACCCAGAACCTGCCGGGCCACGGCATGTATTCGTTATCAATTGACACAATGAGGCGACAAAAGATAGAATTTTGCTTAATAAGAATAGAATATTAAAACAAATTGTTGATAGATAATTTTATAGTTTAGTATAATGAGGACAAAAGTATTTTATTTTATTTGTGTTGCTCACAGCAATCACTACCCAACGAACATAGGACGAATTGAACACAATAGATAAGCAAGTTACAAGCCTAACACTCCGAGCGTAATCCTATCGTCTTGAAATCTTTAAAATAAGTTAAAAAAAAAAGTTAATTATATACTCAAACTTGGTTATTTAAAACAAAAGAGAACAAAATGCCGCTGCAATTTAACACAGAGTATTTATTAAAGAGATACAATAGAAAAAAATAAGTGTAAACTAAGTAGCAACATCTATACATATGTATTAGGTAACGTGGTATCAACTCTAAGTCACATTATGTATTGTCTTGGGAAGTTAATTGTATGTAATGGTGCGGTAAGGCAAACAATAAACTAACTTTCTCAGTACAGCGCTTGACATTTAGGCTAAATTAGATTAGAAAGCGAGTTCACGTTGCACTTACTTCATATTTCTCAATATACGTCGGCGAATTATATATCTCCCGCACGGCGTACACTCCCTCGTCTAAGCAGATGATGGAGTCTTTGGTGGAACAAATTTAATTTAAGCATTTTTCAAATACAAACTATAGCTACTAAAATTTAAAATATATGTCATAAACATTAACACATCTTTATTATAACCAGTTTTTGGTATTAGGTTCAAATTATTTGCTGTATAAAAGAAACGGAAATAATAACAATTAATTACATTTATAGTATAAGCCCGGAGTTTGGAATTCGTGCCCGATAAGGCGATAGGTTCGCCTCCTATCATATCATGGGATGGAACACACTTGGCGAAAAGTGGATGCCCTGGTTGCACCTCTTCATAACCCTTCGGACATAAATGCGTGATGTGTATGTTCTTCTTAGTCCTAACACTCTTGACAGAGTGGTCGTGGTCGTCATGTAGAGTTTTCCGGAGCAGATGCAATACGCCTCATGATCTTTCGCCACATCTCTCTGTTAGAAGAAATTCTGGTGCATTCATGTACGGGACGGTCCACAGCAGATTTAACTTGATCGGTCCAACGCATAGGAGTCCTTCCTCGCGGTCGAGTGCCTTCAACCTTGATGTGTATGTTGAATTACGTTTATCTGGAATTTTTCTTTATTTGTTATCTCAAACGATTTCCGAAACATCACATCTATGAATCATATTAAATTGTCAGGTGCTTGCAGGTTGCTAGGCAATACCAACTATTGTTCTAAAAGTAAGTCTTTGTTCCTCCCACTTTCACTTGCTAACTTGACATTTATTACAAACAGGCTGCTCGTAAGTTAGCACAGTTCAAATCCAATATAGCTCTATTTTACTATAGAATTAGGTGCAAAGTTTTTTAACGTGACGAGATGAGCATGTCTACCATGGGGATGCCAACTACTATATTTAAATTGTAGCAATTCTACTCTAAACTTGGAATGTCATTACTTATAGCAAAGCGCGAACGCTGAGGTATTGGATGTTCATAATATTCATTGCCCAGTAATCATAATGTCCTTGAAACAGGAACTTAGCTTTTCATAATGACTACTAGGGCCGTATTAGAAGACTGAACTTAGTTTCGCTCTGAAGTGCGATATCAGTTGAGGCCTTGTCAAATTATAGCATCTTAAGGTCCTCGTTATTTAATTAATAGATATAAACTACATCTCAAATGATATCTTAAGTCACAGCATATGTTTTGACAGGTGGATTTTCTTTATTGAGTAGTGCAATACATTAAAAAATTATTATTTTATTGTTATTGATTTATTAATACTGCCAAAGGTTATTCGAAACAACACAATTTTTGTCTACTGCGCGTTAGCAAAAGTAAACCGTGGTACCCATACGTATTCTTGCATGCTAGGCCTCTGCAATGCAAAAGAATAGATGCTATTAAAATGAAAGTGACGTGAACCGCGTGGGATACTCTTAATTGCCAGATACAGCGACCTTTTCCCAGCCCAGGGGCAGGCCTGCGGGATCACGACCTTTTAAGTAAACTGTTAGTCAAATATATCCCTTTAATGAGAGGCTATTTTTATCAATTTTACATTGATATTCATTGACAACGTAATAACATGATAGTAGTGCGTTGTGCTTTTTACGCACGTTTGTGATGTTCCTCAGGTCTCGATAAATAATTCAATCCGAAGAGGATGTCATGAAGATTGATTTTCTTGACGTCTTATTTACAGAAACTATTGAATAGAGATAAGATCACGTTAGTTTAATCTATAGGCCTTTATTATGTAAAACGTCCTTAATATTTCGTACTAAATATTTTACGGAGGCCCGACTGAATTTGAACGTCATAGACCTAATAAGTGTCAATATTTTTAATACCAATTAATTACCTTTTCGTATCTAAATTGTAACCTAACTTAAATAAAATCTAATAATAATATTTTTCTAATAACAACTACTATTGTTCCCTTTGTTTGTTATCTTGTTTCGATAACCTCATTCCAAATTCAGCTAAGTGTGGCCTGACCGCACCCTCTAACCACAATTCAACTGAGGTTTCAGAATTTATCGCTAACATTTATTCAAACCACAACTAATAGCAAACTGTTTACATAATTTGAATTATTTACATTTTGTTTATTGGTTTTCCTTTTTGTTAATTCAATTGTTTTACTATCTGTAGATATATAAGTCGAATGAGTCAACACATGGTAACGAAAGTACAAGATTTGAATATTGGAGTTCGTATGAAATTTAGTAACGCGATAATTGTGATTTTTTTGTAAGACCATGTCTCCTGATATTAACCGGTCATTCTGACTTATACATGGTATAGAATAATACACTATTAATACCGTGATTTTATTATAGATTATTGATTTGTATGTTGTATATTCTTCTCATGTAAAAATGAGAAACAAGCATGTCATCTGATGGTTTGTGATCTCAGTCGGCAAATATAGCCAGCGATAAGCACTGATATGTCAACAATTATAACGAATATGTACACTACTAACTATATAGCCATAGTTTTAAAATCGTTCGTAAAAAAATAATTACATGACTTGATTACAAATTTATCTTGAGTTTTTTTACAATTGTTCTGGGCATCAAAACATACGCTGTAAATTCAATTATGTCTTTAACACCTGAGATTAATTGATAAATGTATGCACATTGTATTAATCAGTATTATGATAAAATATTTTTATGACGTGTATATACGTCTGGTTGATTTCTATCTAGAGACCAAGGATTATGTTAATGAACTTTAGATATGATTTAATAATGCTGTCGTTATCCAAAAATAATGTGGACGTCACGTTTTTTGATATCGAATAAGCTATTCTAAGAACTAAATATTATGTTTTTTAAGATTCATTCCAAGCGTCATCATGGGCGTTTATTATACGTGCCACAAACAATAAGTCAGTCTGATGCACACTGATACCTGCACACAATCAACACGCGTTTATCGCACGTTGACTATTAAATCTAATTATGGCGGCTACAAAAATCTCAAAGCTAGTCCAAATAAAATAGCACGTCTATACTGCAATTTTATTCATGATCCACGTTTTGGTGTTCACATGCAATCGTCAAGTCTTGTTTTATATAAAATGCTTCAAATTTTTCGATACACAATAGTGACATCTGCTATAAAATTTATTTAGTATTTTATACATATGCGTGACACTACACGTCTGTTTTATATATGTTATGAAAGCTTAATTAAAGATCAATCGAGTTTTTGGGCCTGGGTAAATCTTATTATGATGCTATCTTACTACTCCTGAGAGTAAGTAGAATATACCGTACCGCGTAATTGAGGATATTGAGCCTGAATATGGTATCATTGCGATTAGTAAGTTGTGTTTTATAAGAACGTCGATATACGTTCCAGGGAAATGAGTACTGATTTACGAAATTAACCTGTTAGATGCTATATAATTGCCAATAATTATTTACGTTAGGTACTCATTTACTTTTATGTTATAATCATACAGTATACACTAACGTTCATAGACGGTTGAATTAAAGCAAACGTTTTGTGCGTGTATATAAATTAAACCACGTTATATTAAATAGACACAATTCTCTTTTGTTAAGTACTCAATCATATTTGTTGTTCTAGAAAATTCTAATATTGTTGTCTAAGTCTAAATTACAGATAACTAGGATATAGATATCTGACCATATAACTTTTTTTTATCGATTTAGGTTTTTTAACCGATAGGTAGCTGTCGTTATAAGCAGATATATTATATTATTTCAAATATGTGACGAAAGGAAATTGCGTATTTTAATTATCACAATTAATTAGTTCATCCGTTTGAGATACTGGATATTAAGCAAGCGATAACACTAAGCCGAGAAGTTTTTGCTTTTTGTACTATGTGAAACAGTATGTACCGGAATGGCGATAGGCTTTCTTTTCGAGTATAGCCTGGTTTTGTTATCAGGCTGAGGGGTCAAAATATAACTGAAAGTTGTCGGTATTAAAAGGTCTAAAACTAATCAAATTTTAGTGGAACAAAATTCATTTCGTACAGAGTTTTAAACCACTTACTCCGCCATCATTCTCCTAGCTCGCTCTCTATTGCATCATTGCACGGAGTAGACTTGGCCAAAAAAGGGTACCCTAGTTGCACCTCTGTCTACCCAGGGATAGAAGGAATGATATGGGTATTTTAAGGATGATGTAACATATTTCGATTGATGATATGATTTTTTTTGCTGTCCATCTTTGCCGATATCACTTGAGCCAATTCTTGACTTAAATCTATAGATTAAATTAAGGGCTTATCTGAGAGTTGCTATTATTATACACAATAGTTTTGCTGAGTTGTAATGTTTAGATAGCCATTGCGGTGGCAACTACCTAAACTGGTTCTCACATGCATGATCTATCATTATTATCTCCGTGATACGTCTTATTCAATAGAAAAATGATAGTGTCGGTGAGGCTTAACTAGAATATAATATTCTTCACGCATACGCATACGTTTTCTAAAGTAATCGTCTAAACATAATAATATGTCATATGACTTAGATGCAGATATGTCAAAAACCCATCATACGTTCTTGATCTTACAAGAAGCCACGGGAGTAAAACTGGCTAGTGAAATAAGGCGTCAGCAGTACAACAGTAATCATTGAACGTTTTCACAGGGGTCTATGCATTTAGTCCGTATAATTATACAATTTGGAATTTCAACTTGAATATCGAAACGTCCGGAAAATATCTATATATATAAAAATGAATCCCTATTTCCCTTGGTCACGCCATCACGCGTGAACGGTTGGACCGATTTAAGATTTTTTTTTGTTGTGTTTGTTATTGTGAGGAGAACGTTCTTATGAAAAAAATAAAAAAATTGCGCGGAATATTATAAAATTTAAAAAAACTTAACGCCAATAATAATTTTTGATAAAATAATAAATTATCGTATATAAACGGAGTTAGTTTTTATTAGGAAAAATACATGAGTTGAAACGTGAAAGAAAACAGAATGTACAGTTTTTAATGTTTTTAGAAGAAACCTATGCAGTTATAATAAATGACATAACAAGCAGGTTGCGTTCATATTTCTTCATCCTCTCCTGAACGCAAGCCCAGTCCTTTCAGATAGTTGTGCAGCTTCGGCTTGAGGCAGTCTGCTAACATTAAGTTGGTGCTGACGTACTTGACAACTATGTCACCAGTTGCCACTTTGTCCCGGACATAATGATAACGAACATCAACGTGTTTGTTCCTAGCATAATAATCAGTGGTACCTGTAATTTTAATTGCACTCTGATTATCTCAAAACAAAGTTATAGCCGTAGCCACAGTTGAAGGCCACAACTTTTCATGTAATTGCTTCAGCCATAATGCCTCTTGAAAAGCTGCAAACAGCGCCATGTACTTTTCTTCTCTCGGAAACGTAATCCTCACCATCAGCGATATCTTCCTTCATAGTACTTTCAAATAAACTCTTACTATCACTTATACTCTCATAACTTTCTTCTTGTGTGCAACTCATTGATATTAACCTAAACTTTTTCTTTATACTTTCTTCCAAAAAATTTCACATCTCTGCTAATAAGGATCTTACCTTCCTTCTTATCATATAGCCTGTAACCTTTCGATTCTGGACTATACCCAACCAATATAAATTCTCTAGCTTTATTATCCCATTTCAAATGCTTTTCTTTGGGTATATATGCCATAGCATGACATCCAAATATTCTCATGTGTTGAATGTTTGGCTTCTTACCTGTCCACAATTCGCTTGGAGTTTTGTAATCAATATATTTTGTAGGGGAACGGTTGATCACATCAAGAAAACGAGAAACCCTAATGCCTTCATTCTTAAAAGGTTGTCTGGTTATTTATTTGTCGTTCATATTTCTTCAATTTTACATAACTGTCAGTGGTTTGAAATAACTGTTAGCGATCGACAGAATGCGCGCGTGCATACATAGTTAAGACAGGACAACGTGTGTCGGGTCAGCTAGTTAAACTATAATACCCGCGATAAAAAATAACATTCGCGTAAACATAAGTAATCATTAGAATATCTTACAATAATTAAATACAAAACTATAAATAAACAAACTTAAGAGTTCAACAACTTCAATTAGCTAAACCTAAGCAATTCTGAAGAGAAATTCAAATACTTGATTACAAAGTGGGCACTTGAAAGCTGTCGAATTTTCCGATAATCACTGCTTGAAGTGATTAGCTGTTGCCAGCCGGTTATTGATAACGCACAGCTATTGAATATAGATGTCAATTGTGTACCGATGGTCGTGGGTTGAGGACGCGTGTGTATTATTCTATAGTTGTGACATCTCCAGTGATGTTCGCGAACGTCAGCGCGACTTGGGTGCAGGTCTGTTTTACGTGATTTATTTGTGTATTATTTTTAGACATTTGTGTATTCGTTTTTATTTTTAATTTTATGAAGGTTTCGATTTTTTATTTATGAGTAAGGTTCAAAAGCTTAGTTTACTTTACTGATATTATTAAAAATAATAAGATTTTTTTTACCACTTAAACATGAATATTTGTTTCTTTTTTTATAATGTAAATAACCGTAACAAAATATTTTCGTTAACAATAATGTTGCCGATAAATTTCCAGATAAAAATCTAATGAACAATATTTACATAGATTAATGTACTTATTATAATTAGGTAATAATAATTTATAATTATAACGATAGAGACATTGTAGGAAAAATATTATTCTTATGTTTTATAAAGCATACTATTCATTAAACTAAAATTGAAATATTAGTATTTTAAAATAATATTACTTCTTTTTTTTGTTGGATTTTCGATGCTTTGGTTATGTATAAAAATTACCAAAAGATCAGATAACTTAAACATGCACTTTTGGCGAGAATATTTGTTATTCATTCAAATATTTGATTTGGGCACAATATTAGCATACATGAAGACAAATATGTGGTCTGACATAATAACGCAATCTAAAAATGACCCTGTATATATTGTAAAGGGTAATTACTGTACCGCAAAAAATCAATAATAGAACGAAAGTAAGGCACGAAATTTCTGGACCCCAAATGCGCCGTGACATGCAAATCCTTATCAAGCACGCACTGCGTATTTGATTAAATTACCGATGAATTCGTCAAGTACATCTGCACTCCACGCAAACGACGCAAGGAAGCGAGACAATAGAATAATAGAAGCCATTATATGCAGTGATATCTTCCTGTTATGCTTCTTGAGGATGTAAATATTTGATATTTCACTAGTCTATTAATATCCTGGGCTAAATAAATAACTCTTGATTCGGTATAATAACTTTTTATTTCAATGGTCCGTAATCTTACAATTGGAGTTGTTAATTTCAGACTATTACCTTGATATGTGAGGATCTGGGCGGCAGGTTACTGCGCGGGCTTTCTACCAGATTGTCAAAGGAGGATTATGTTTAGTTTTGAGTCTCATTTGTTACTTAAGGCCGTTACTGCCTACATTTGCTGATGAGAGTAGATTTAATGAACTTAGCAGTGCATCCTTCAGCTATCAATCCAGCAATCTGGTAGTCGATTAAGTTAAACATGATGCTAAAGATACTATGCTTTCTCTTTCTTTCTAGAAAAGAAGGTTCAGGTTTCTATGGATTTCGCGGCTGTGGAATATTTATCGTAGTGGATATCTCGGCCGTCTCTCTGGATTATGTCTTATTTTACATTTAGTACATGATTTATTAAACCCTTGGCAAAATTTTAAATATAGCTCGAGTAAATCCATTTATATTTCAGATAAAAAACAGATCTTACAGATTGGTTTCAGATATAGGATTGAGGCTCTAAAGTGACATGAAATCTCGATAAAACTCGAGATAAATACTCGACTACAGCATCTGGCAATCCGACGGCAATAAACGGCCGTGACCGGTGTGCTTGCGAATAAAAGCCTATTGTATGTTTACTGTCACGGGAAGAGTAGCATTGTGTTTTTGTAGGGCAGAAATAGAACCAGTGGTATGTCCTGTAGATTAGTTATTTTTTTAATTAATGATGAGACAACCTCGTCTCCTATTGTTCATTGCCATGACAATACTGCCTTTTTAATCATGAATATTACATGCAAAGTCATATGTTATAAGGTTATTGTTTCTATAAACTGCTATTATCTCTACATATTATACATCAAAGTTCTCAAAAGCTATCTATCTGTATGTGATCGATTTTACTCAAAATCTTCTGAACGAATGTTTTTACGGTTTTACTAAAAGATAGTGCAAGTCTTGAGGAAGAGTTAGGTTAATAGTACATTACGGTTTTATGTAAATTGACTGAAATATTACGTTTACTGTTGAAGAGGTTGCGTGGTTGTAAAAAATCTCATGGTTCGGGATTTATGCGGGAAAATCTTTGTGACACTTTTTTCACGCGGGTCAAGCTGCGGGCACAGCTAGTTATATTATAGACAAAGAGTTTTGTTTTTTTTATTTAAAAGGTTGATTTACACTTTTTGAGAATGGACACCCGGAGCCCACATGAGCTAATTTAGTGCAGTCTTCGTGACTAATAACACAGTGATTAAGATTCCGAACCTAATTTCAGATAATTACATACATTTTTTTTACGTACGTACGTATTGTTACGATATCTGATAATTTATTAGATTTTATGACGAGTATTAAGGTTGTTTGCGCGTATAACAAATATAGACGATAGATATAAAGTAGGTAATAAATTAATTATATATCGCGAGGAATTATGAAATTTGAAAATAACAAATTAGGATGTAGAGTACTTGGACACTTGTAAGTGTTTCATTATAATCATCATCACCCATATAAAGTCCACTGCTGAATATAGGCCTCCCTCAAAGATTTCCAGACGGACCTGTCGAAAGCGGCCTGCATCCAACGCGTTCCTAAACCTTTATCATGTCATCTATCCAACTTGTTAGTAATTCTTTGTTTCAAATTCTCATGAAATCTACATTTTATTGATGAGCATAATATTTTGAAATAACCTACTTTGTTCATCTATTTTGTGAGAATTACTCCCCAAAGCATCAGGTGTTAGGAATCTACTAGATAGGTCTATTCCTTTTAGGCCGACAATGGATTCTAGCATTGCATTTGTTTATGAGCACTGATAAGATACGATTTCCAATGACTCGCTATAAGTCCGTGACCCAAACTACGTCCAACTGAATAGGTTCATGTTTTTTGTGTCCGCGCAAACGACCCGGAAGTAATACTGGTCTTTGACGTACTTCTTATCGTTTTTGTCTTAAAAACTTATTTATACAGTATCATTAAATCCTTGAAAGTTAGACTTTGGAATTTGTAGCGTACTTTGTTTGGTGTACACACATCTGCCAGCTTTTGTTCGAGGCTTCGCCCGTGTGAAGGAGTTTTTTGGGATGAAAGTCCCGCTATATATTTTCCCGGGTTAGAAAGTAGCCTATAACCTTCCCGGGGTCTTAAACTATCTTCATACCAAATTTCATAAAAATCCGTTCAGTAGATTTTGAGAAAATCGATAATATACAGATAGACAGAAAAGGGGACTTTGTTTTATAATATGTATAGATCTCGTAATGTAGTGTATCATTTTAAATTATTAATTTTGGATTTCATCTTTGTTACGTATTTGAGTTTACATATTTGTATGTATAATGTGCATGTTAATATGAAGAGTTGTTGCAATGAACACTTTTACACAATATATTAAGATTAGACCGTTTATCTATAATTTTGTCACTGAGATCGTATTAATACCAGTTAACGAAAAAACAACTTTGTTTATTTGTTGTTAAAGTTCTGTACCATCAAGTACTTCTACTCACAGTTTTTTTTAATCTTTGGGGTCGTTAGCACTTTGCGCAATTTTAAATCGTCTATTTTCACAAAAGCGTGACCGAAGTTGTCACGTCACGGTTTTGCGTAATAACTATCTTGATGTTTAGAATTGGTAATTTCATTCTTATGGTGGTCATCTAGTAGTCGAAATTCGACTGTAGAATTTAATATATTTGTAACACAGTAATGCATAAACCATAAAAAGCGACGATAGCCTAGTTGGGTGTGGAACGGACTGCCGAGACAAATGTCCGCAGGTTCAAATCCCAAGGGCACACACCTCTGACTTTTCTAAAAAATCATGTGTGTATTCTTTGTGAATTTATCGTTCGCTTTAACGGTGAAGGAAAACATCGTGAGGAAACCTGCACATCTGAGAAGTTCTCTATAGGAATTTCGAAGGTGTGTGAAGTCTACCAATCCGCACTAGGCCAGCGTGGTGGACTAAGGCCTAATCCCTCTCAGTAGTAGAGGAGACCCGTGCTCAGCAGTGGGCAAGTATACAATACAGGGCTGATATTATTATTATTATTATTAATGCATAAACCATATTATTCATATACTTCTGCATATGAACATTAATCATTGCAAATCTCACGCTTCTCAATCAATGAAAAATATATATAAGATTAAAAATGAAATGTGCAAATTATATCATTGGTAAAACCTTGCAGCTTTATATAAACTTCAAATAAACCCCAACACATTGAACTATATAACACAGTATTCACCCATGCGGGCGCTCAATGAGAAAATAAATGTTCTCAAAATATCCAGTAATTGGCTAAAACGTTTAAGTGTTTATTTAATAAGCAAACTTGAGTCGAACTGTACTAACTTGTCTGAATTGCCTAAAAGTGGAATATGCGTCGGATATAATGCTGAGCTAGCTCCTATGTCAAGGAACGGAAGGTTGTTCGACCGTTGGTCATAGTCAGTTGCTACTGTCTATCCTTACTTATAACTCAATCTTACCTTTGAGTCAAATCTCAAGTAGCTATCAATTGTATTGAATTATTGAACAAACTAAGCTTGCGTTGACATTTAAGAGCTCGATCCCAGCTGACTCGGCGCTATTAAACGAACAAAACTCAGCTGTTAAAATCAGTCACGTATTGACTTAAGATGTCATTTGAGCTGATGTTAATATGGTTTATTAAATAAAGACAATCTTAAGCTGCTCATTTTAATATGACGGTGTCTAGTTGATAGAGCGAAACAGTTGCATATATTAAAACGGCTTGAGACACGAGTTGATTTATTTAAGTATATTTCTTAAGAATTAACTATAAAACAATTAAGTACATACGCGTGGAAAAATATCTTAAAAATAATTCATTGTTACTACTTGAAATAAAGCCCGAATACTGGCACAACGAAAAATATTTACGTGTACCTATTTTCGGTTAGGTTCTCTCGAGAAAACAGATGTCTGCAACAAATTCCTTGCTATATAAGAGTTATGAACGAGCCATAACGCTCTTATTGTGTGGAATTTCGGTCGTGAAATGCAAGATTCCAGCCCTCGGGATCTGGTGTTGGAATGGAGAAGTAACATTTTTGTACGCCATTACACGATTTTTGAATTTGGAACTGTTTGAATTTAAATAAACTGTAACTGAACAAAATATGTTAAACATTTTTAATAAAATAAAATTACATAATCTCTCATTCTAAATATTATCATTTGGTGAAATTCAATTTGATTTTAATAATCACGCAGGAAATTACACGGGTAAAAGATACGAATTAATAAATTTTAACATTTTGACTCTTGATTACAAATAAATATATTTGATGTTGATATTAAATATAAGTAATAAAAATAATTTATTCACAAAGCATTACGATTTTTTATCGCGTCTGTATTAGTTGTTACACAATGGAATGTCGCATCTTTTTAAAATGCATTAATCCTTTTCCTGTTCATAAAAAATATTAATTTTTTGCTATAATTAGCGCATTATCGTTTATCGTACAAGCAGATCGAATTTAGTGATATAGCATCAGCTGTAACAGTAGGTCTTATTGCACCTCACTTAGGTAATGATAGAGTAATCACGCATGCGTGGGTAGGCAAGTGAAAGTTATATGCCTTTTATTCTGTATTGCCAACTGCGGCTGAGTTGTATTTCATTTGTTTTTTTTCTGTGTGTCAGACAGTCAACAGCGGGAGTGACTTGCGAATGGGATACTGGAATCCCCTGGCTTAGCGACTGTAGGGGGGGAATTTGGGAGGGGATGTGTGGGAGAAGGAAAATGAACCTCTTAGGATGGGCGAAGGGGAGAAGCCTAGGACAAATTCGCGAGTATCTACTCATAGGCCTTAAAGTGTAGTAACAGCCATGAGGTATACACACTGAACTGTGCCTAGAGCCGCGACAATTGTTCCTCCGTCCCTGCGCTCAATTGGTGTGAATGCAGAGCGCACAAGAATTACCTTGGGGGTATTTTATTTTGTTTATCCGACTACTTGGCTCCACTTTCGTTAAAGTCCAGTCAGGGCTCAAAAGAATAAAACTCAGAGTCAGGGGGTCAGTTGTTTCTAAGCTGAGCCTTAGTAATAATCTAAAAAGATATGTACCACTGCTACCTTTACTTCTGGTGAAAACAAAATATACCGTCTTCAAAAACCACTAAAAACCAAAAAAATATTTAACATAGCTTATATACTGATTACCAATTTTGGAGCTGGTGCCTACGGTGAATTATCAATCGGTTCACCCAGTCAAAAGTTCTGAAGAAACAAACAAAAAAAATCACTCATTATACCTATAAGTAGGTGGTCGCATGTCGCATAGTTATAGAGGCGTTATCTATTTGATACTAGTAAAGGGCCTAGTCGAGGATCCTTGAAAAACAACCTTAAGATTTATATCCCTACTAAAATAGTTATCTAAAGGTTATTTTTCTTCAAAAGTATATTCTTTATCAAAAGTTATTCTGGCGTATCGTTTTTTTTATCAGGCATTTAATTTGAAATATATTCTGGGTCTAAAGGTCTATTTTGAATTGTTAGCATAAAATTCATTCATAAATTCCAAGAAACCAGAAATAAAACACCATTCCAACAAATCGTTTTCAATTGGAATATTTCGAGACATCGCGTCAGACGGTTCCAATTTAGGTCTTTCTGAAACTAGGCAACGACTTTACACAATAACATGTGGGCGTCTTCCCACGAACAACTTTTCCGGGATGGAATTTCAATATGTGACTCAATTTATGGGAACAGTTTTGCTAAGTATTGAAGCGTCGGTGACGTAGCATATTTAGTACTATCGCCTATAAGAATATTTAACATAATATAGTATAGTACCTCGGGATAGTAGTAATGCGTGTACGATGACACTTGGTTCGAATCCTGGATTGAGCAGTGATATCGGGTGTTTGCTCAGTATTAGCAGAGTTTGAAATTTATGCTCGATGTGGCAATAGGCTTGCTACTTTTCATATAATGGAACGGAATACACATGAAGATAAGTGGTGCCCTGATGGCTCCTGTGCTTTCCCTTCGAGGATAAAGGCGTGATGTAATTTTATTGTACAGTGATAAGCCTTTCCATATGTCGCCTTATCGAAGATGCGGCCCTCAACTATCGCTAGAAATGCATTTCTTATTGGATGCATAGAGTAGAATCTCGTAAGGTATCTCTATGGTGAATGTTACCCATAAATACGTTGGCCACTTTCTATTCTTTAATATTCATATTCTTAAATATAAATAAAACCATTAAATACGATATTAATGGAGCAATAAAATCAACAATGAATTCACATTTAACAATCATAAAATCGAGATATCATAGCTCCTGTTACAATGTAAAGTATCATAAATAATGTTCTGAAATCTTGTTTTACAAGCGATATATCGTCTGTATCTGATAACTTATCGGACACTGTCAATCTGTGTGGTGATTTGATTTTTATACTCGTAGGACGAGAATAGCGAGATTATCTAGACAGGTTGTCGTTTTATAGTGATTGTTAATAAACTGTACCTTTAGTTACAACGGTCTTCAATTCTGATCTGTTATTATCTTTATATATAAGAAGTAGCGAAGGGTCCATACAGCTCCATACCTGTCGTAATACCTGTAACCCTTTCATAATTTATATAAAATCTAATTAGAATCATTAGAACGGTTTGCGGGCCGTAATTTATGCATATTACCTACATATCGTGTCGGGTTCCTTTTCTGAAAATGTTGCGTTTTGCCACTGAGATGCAGTCTCAATATTTAGTTATTACATTGGCTAGTTGCTTGTTATATCTTTTAAATTGAAATGCAATATAGCTTGCTGTTACTTACAATACAAAACTTGGTATTACTTCTCCAGACGGTTTCTTGCTGAGAATTTAGTAGTATTTGTATATCTAGCTGCAATTGGTTTCATTTACTTAAATTATACTTAACTTTACGCCTATTTACACGCAAATTGCCTGTCACTTCGTCACAGGCTTCGTGGATATCCGTGTCACCCTCTAAACTTGATACTCATAAGCCTGAAGCTATTTCTAGGCTTCCCTTACAAGGCATGTATATGTCTTCCTACTATGTTTATTTGTTAACATTGCTGTAACGTAGCGTTTCTTAACAATGCGATCTGTAATGAGCTTACTTGATCTTAAAGCAAAGAAATGAAGGATTCTTTTGAAGGTGATGGACGCATTGGTTACTGTTGTCTGTTTATTGTTATTGTGTTTCTTCTTCAGCCTTTGGAAGTCCACTGCTAAACATACGCCTCCCCCAAAGATTTCATTAGAGCATTTGCTTGATAATAATTTCTTGTGTTATACGTAACGTTCAATTTCTGCCAGGAGTCTGCTCGTAAAAATAAAACTTTATTACGTAGTTCATCATTACTTTGTTGCTTGGCTCTTGTGTAATGTCTTGTTTCTGATATAAAGTCCGTAAGTCAAATAATCAATGTCTGCCTACAACAGATTATAAGTAATAATTAAGGTAGGTCAAGTCACAGGCTATCTTTAATTGCGTTTATTAACTGCATAATATTGGTAATGTCTTCAGAAACATAAATTATTGCGATATATTCTATAATATAATGAATGTGATTGTTTATTTATGTTTATTGGTTTAAATGTCTAAACATTACATTCAAGATGACAACTTTTAAAGTAGATTTTGACATTTATTGTAAAGTTCGAAGGTCACCACTTTGATGAACCATTTTCAATGACTGAGCCACTATGGTTACCAAAAAGGGTTTTAGAAGACTGGAAACGGCATAAGTCAATTAGAAATTGCTCGAAATATCGATAAAACTATTATAAACATCGGTATACGAAGACATTGGTACAACACAGACAAAACTCACTACAGTATGGCTTTCCTCTTGAAATACATATTCCGTGTTACTATCTCCTTTGTACTTATCTGCCTGAAGTAGCTGAGCTAGATAAAACAGCAATTTTTTCATTAAGCAAATATGATTACAGTGATTTACTCTGCTCGTAATAACAATATGATAATCCAGGACTTTGTTACACAACCTTAATTCCTAAGTTTTCTACGAAGCGTTAAATGAAGTTTTTATGTAGATGGCACAAGGTCGACGAATCCTCGACGTAGCCTTGCTCCAGTTGCCTATCCTTGTCCGTTGAATGTTACGCCCACGCACCAGGTGCTCCTTGTGAAATGACTTAGTCGCAGACATGTGAGTTGAATAGGAATTGTTTGCACACTTATTTTATGCGTCGTTTTCATGTTTTCTTTTTATCTGGTAGACTAGGGTAGAAGTTCGCTCATCTTATATTTAATGTTTCGTCGGTCTTCTTCATGTTACAGCTCCTTAATAGATCTGGGTTGCTGCTAGGCCTGCTGATTTTGCAAGAAACCCTTGTCTCTGTCTTCAGCACTAAAATTGTTTTTTTCTGGAAACGTCAGCCTTATAATAGATAAACATGTTGCCAATGATATCTTTTAATAAATATTGTAAACTATTGGTGTGAATGCAGAGAAGTATAAAGGACTTCTGGGTTTTTAAAAAAATAATATTCCCGGAAGAAATGTATAGTCGGCTGAGACCAAAAGCAAAACTATTAAGTTTAGTTTTCGGTCCGCAACGCGCGTATCAATCTACTTATATCGGTTTCCTAGACATTAAACAAACCGGCTGAATTTCATTCACATTTTAAACATTCCTGATGCTAATTTAAGAACCCGGCACGAATTTAATATCAATTGCGTCAGTGTTTTATTGTATAGACAATATAGATTAATTCATTAGTCACGTGAGATTGAAACTTACGTCAATACAATGTTTTTTAGTTTTAGATATAACTTCCTTTTTGTCAGAGATCTGCATTTTATATTTTCTCATCTAACTTAGCCATTGTTGCCCTAACAACGTCTACAAACAATGTCGGAGGAAACAGCTGGTGTAGAATAAATAAAAGCCTGACCTTTTGGTTATGGGTTGTGATACCGCGATCGAGCGTGAAGGCACGTGCAAGTAGTTTTGTTTATAATATAAAATGTTACGTAATTATTTACTTAGATGCGGTTATAATTTGAAATATGCCAAGTTTACAAGAGTGTTGTTTCCGTATTGAAGGACATTGTAATAAGTGTTATTATTGGGTATTCTGTGGGTTAGCCTCTAAGAATGAAGATCGTAGTCCACTGAAACCTTCGATTTGGGTTTTCTGACTCATTAATACTGTTTATGTGGAGCAACTTGCTCGTTTAGTTACTCATTTACTATGAATCAAAAGATTATTTAGTATCTTCATGTCATCATTGAATTACATAGTTGATGAAATTGGCAATAAATCAAATCTTGTATCTACACAATCCGCGATCATTTGTGATACATATTAGGTCTGAGGTACTGATATTCCGGTTGCGACCCGCGTGAATATAAAATAGATCCCTAGATATTGTTGGTTATTTTCCTCAAATAAATGCCTAAGACGTGACGCGCATGGGTAGGCTGAAACTATGGCATAGCCGTAATCTAGTGTTTGGTAAATTAAGGTTGAATTTGAAACAAATGTGTATACTACATGATATTTTTGTGAAAGCCAAATCCATCAAATACCCTTCAATGTACTTATCGCACCAATGGTAAACAAAACAATAATATATAAGCAACCACCAATCTACATAGATACACTTAATAGTGGTGCGGTGAAAAAACGAAACAATTAGTTATAAACATGAGTTCGAAGCGACAATACATATAATCCTAAGAGTTTTCACAGCGAATGCACGCCCTTGCACGAGGGGATTTTTGCTGCGGCCCTAGGCACATAGTCCAGTATGTATATCTCATGGTTGTAACTACGCATTGTCGCATATGAGGGCTCGCGAACATTTTTAGGCCTCCCTCTCCGCCCCTCCTCCACACTTTCCTTCCCCAGATATCCTCTCCCAACTTTCCTTCAGACCTGTGCAGTTGCTACGCCGGGGGATTCCAATATTCCCCCGTTTTCCTCCGGTGTGGACTGCGGGGTCCGATATACAAAAAAAAATACATATAATCAAGTGTGGCAGATAGCAATCTAAAAAGGCACCTGATTATAAGTGACGCTAATTTTATTTACGTCTTTGTCTACAAATGGTACGCGTGTGCTCAAAATACCCCCACAACGTCATTTAGTGACGTAGTCAATTAATTATTCAATATCGTCCATTGAAACGATTGATTTTACTATTTATAGATTTGGATCTATTTATAAATCTTTTACGTACATTAAAGGGCAATGTATTCCATTTGTTGATTCAAGATAATTAAATGGTCGAACCGTACATTAATTCAGTATTATTTATAGAATTTATCTTAACGGGGATGATATGACGTTAATATGTGACTTAAAATTATTTTTCATAAATGTATTCACGATCTCCTTAGCTTTGTGTTTATGTGGTGACTAAAAATACGGCCAGGTTATTCAGATCCTCCAGGGGTTGCAAGCAAGCGGTTGGTTTTAAAAACCAAATCTACTGTTTTCTCATCTTAAATGTTCGTCTAATTTTATAATTTCTTCGGTTTTCTTGGCGTTTATAACTGCAGGCACACTCACCATCGGCCATCCCTTTCCTTCGCCAGATAAAACATTTTTTTTGCGTAATTTCCCAAGAAAAACATATTATCCCACCACGACCGTATTAATAGCCCGGTCAAAGCATCGGTTATGCCTTCCCACGTCATACCTCTAATATTTATGAATGTAGCCGAATACACTTAACCAAAATATATATAGGTTACAGATCATTCTAGGGAGTCAGTTGTTGCCTTGTCACCGTTGGTGTGTTTATATCGGTGAGAGTAGGTCTGTCTCGTTTTTAAGATTGGTTTCGTGAGAGTGGTTCGACCTGTTTCTTATTTTAGTTTGGTATTTTTTGGGCTTTCTGGTATTTCCACATGTTTTGGTAGTGTTGGTAAGATATGTCGATGTAGGTTAAATTCGATTTCCTAATGATTTTACTAAAATTTTGATAAACATATGAGATCTAAAGGCATAATTCGCATGATCTTGAGTTACACTATATTGTTGGTTCATGGTATAACTACACTTTACTGAACGTACTCTGAAACGTAATGTACATTTACTGGGCTAAAGAAACACTGCTCTTCTACATCCCATTCAGTTGTTAAATATGAAAAGATCATTATTTTGGGGAACATTTCTCATTATTGTGAAATACGTCTTTATAAGTAGTTCTGTCACATTTATAATTAGATAGACGATAAATGACCAACTCGAAGCTGGGTAGTGGGCGTCCGCCCCATTGAGGTGGTAATTACATACGTAAAGGGGATTCCACTACTGTCCGAGATGACACATAAGTACATAAAAAAAAATATGTTGAAATTGATGTTATGTTAGCGAGAATTGAATTCGAACTACTGATTCTAAAAAAAAATTCGTGTAGACCAGGTTTCCAAATACTGAATCTGATTTACTCTATTCCAGGGCATCAGATCTCACGATGGTAATGGTGCGATGACGTCAGGCCTGAAGATGGAGTCGAAGGGCACCCAGATTCACCTGCCGTTGATGGGGCGTGGCAGCCGCGGGGAACTCAACGACAAAGTGACTTTCTCACAGGTCAAGTCGCCTCCATACTCCGAGCAGCTCAACAATGGACAGCTTTTAGGGTAAGATCTTCACAATATTATCGATTTGATATTTAATGTGTTGGGACGACGAGGTACTGTGGCCAGCATCATGGAATGCTTGTTATATTCTGAAGAGATAAACTGTGAATCGTTACTGCGTAGAATCTCCCAAAAACTTCCCATGTTACGTAAAGTAAGCTACCAGTTCAAGGCGGTATGCCGGTATGGAAAAAATTGTTTAGTATTCCAAATCAGACGACACGTGGGTAAAAACTGGGTCACAAAGCCAGTGAGACGGTATTCCACTCCCTCGGGGTTAACAAGGCATCTGCATACTGCACTTTTATTACCGAAAAAAGTTTCGGCGATTTTCTCTTCGGTTCTTGAGTTACAAAAAAACAAAGTCTATCTGTAATCCTTATTCATTTTTAATCCATTTCAGGAGGCTGTTGGTACGCTCCCAACTCAAATCTTATCATGCTAGATTTATAATTCATGAACAACACAAGCTAACAACACACCTTGAACTTAGATTGAAATTCAGACGGTCCGCTATTCATTTCAATGTAACTAGGTTAATCATAAGCATTTTGAACATACTACTGTAATATTGTAACGGGGCTTTATATTTTGGTATTTTTCGGTAATGACGTCAATCGTTAGTCAGTTATCCACACGTGAGGTAAAATGTGAATGTTTGGGGTCATAGACGCGCAAGGACAAATTCTTCACAATAACTGTTAAGTATAACAATGGCAGGAGACTTGATTGTCTTGTGTGAACATATTTATAAAAAAGTAGTAGAAAATGATTTTAAAATTCCAACAATGCAGATATTATAGTACATTTAATAATAATTGAAGCAAAATAATACAGTATAATTAAAAATGTAAAATATATTCACAGATATTTTTCTAATACGGCGTATAACCAACTTTCATGCGAAACCTCGTGAATATGAAATGTTCCTTACAATGAGAGGAGGTCTTACTTATCCCGAGAATTTCATGACGACGGATTTCGATTATCTGTTTGCTGGAAAATGAAATTGGGACAGATTTTCTGAGTTGTGATCGGGATCAGACGGTGAAATATCTAGTTATTTATAGACGAATATAGCTTTGGTTATTGATAGATTACAAATTTGTTTCTTGTAGGTTTTGGATGAAAACCTCTATGAGTGTTAGGAAGAGAGCTACTGAGACTGATTTGCAAATGAATATGGAATCTGATTGCTGTCCTATCAGAATATTTCTTAGGTGATGTTCTTTGACGACACAAGCCTTATGAGGGGTTATGGGTATATTACCCTTAGCTGTACATGAAAATCTGTTATTATTTCCATGCATTTTGGACTTGAAAACAATAACTCAATTAGATCATGTCCATACTTTTGTTTTATGATCATTAGGTATAATTACTGGTCATTATGAGACGTAACATCTGCCTCAGGCCAGCGAGCGCAGCGCATTAATTTACATTTTAAATATCTGGCTGAAGATATTACTCGACCTGAATTAGCACCAGGGATTGGTCCTCTAACCTTCTGTTGTATAATACATCCTTACTAATATTGTACATTGTCTGTTTGGATACCGTTAAATTATTAACACGATAGTAAACCAAGCTATTTTATATTCAAAAAATGCACGGTCCCTTTGGAATTTTTATTTGTGCAAAAGCATTTCACGCGTTTGCAGTTCTGAGCAAAAGGGGGTAAAATATAAATCAGTATTCAGTACAATGGGCCGCCCACGCAGTGTGGGTGTTGCGTATTAAGTAAAAGTTCACCAAGTTAATTGGATTGTTGTTTCGCGGTAACAGTGTCCTTGGTTATTAATAAGTATACAAGTAACCTGAAAGTATTGTTTACGGTTTGAAGCCTTCGTAACACAAATAATTGTTTTGTTTGCTTTAATATCGGAAGTTTCTTTCCCTGGCGAAATGATGCCAGAACCAGCTTTTTAATCAACGGAATCCATTTCCCCAGACTAAAGCATCCTCAGTAACTTACTGACACAATTCTCAAGGCCTTGCTTTTAAAATCGAACAAAGGTATTATAATCGTATTTTCGTTGTTTGACCAGCTGTCTTACTTATTGAAAATAGCCAACACCATTTGGTGGATAAACGAATACCCAGACAACACAATCCGCCTTAGCAACAGCCGATTACTTTCAAATGCTTTGCGCTGGCAAATAATGAGCCATATACGCAGATGCGTGATGTCACTATAGGAAAGTAGATGAAAGCAGATTACGTACTTTTTTGGCAAACATACAATGTGTTTTGAGGTCATACAATCGCCATCACATAGGTGAGCAAACGATAGACGCTACAGAAATGAATAAATATAACTAGATCAAGGACAGCACAGAGATATATAATACATGAAAGGAGAACAATATTGTAAAAGTTATAACTTCGAATTTGAATTTTCTTTCTGGTAAATTGCGATTCGTGGTCGTACTAGCAGAAAGTCTGGCGGTATTCTATAGCTGCAAAAGACCAATAATTGGGAATATATCACAAATTCTATGTTCTAACAAAGATTAACAACTGGAAAGATGAAGGCTATTGATTCGTTCTCCAACTGTCTCCAATCGCACGAAATGCAAATGACAGTATTATCGGCGAGACAAATGCTCGCACAACAACACACATTAATACATATAAAACTGTCACTTATGAAACTATTGCAAGTACAACAATTGCTCGTGACTTTTCATGGATAGACAGTTTATTAAATCGAAATGCTTTACACACATTAGAGTTCATTTAAAACAATCATTTCACATCACAGAGGACATTGTTAAAAGCAATTTACTTAACAAATACACCAACTTGTTTCTACCGCGATGGCTTCTGAATTGTCTAAAACTCTTCTGATATTCATTACGGTCCCAAAACAGTTAACGATCCACCTAACCATCTATAAGCAAACCCTTCATTTGCATAGCTAACCTTAACTTCCTCTCGTTGGAATAGATATCTTGTTGTAATGGTATTAGGTTAGTATTTAGATTGTCAGGTAGACGTTTGTATCAGTTCTGCAATAGTACCAGGCCAGTTGGCAGCCAGCCAGCGTGTTGTAACGTTGAATAACAAGAGCAATAGATGGGTTTATGCCGGTTTTTATACTGAATTTCGAAGGGATTTTTGAACGGCTTTTGGGAAATTCGAAAATATTTGGTAATAACAAATCCTGGGGATTCATTATAATGCTTTTGTATGCGTTAAAGTCTGGGAAGAATTATTTTAATATTTGTATTGGCTTTCTTTCATAGCTATGGAGATTTATTCTACAGTTGATTCTGTTATTAGGCAAAAAAGTCTTAACAAACGCTGCATTTCTATTTCGTTGAAAAGAACTTTGATTATAAAGATTGTAATACAGCTTAAGGCCTTACGAAATTCCATAGATTATCTTAATTAGGTATTAACTCCATTCATTATGGACTCATTTAGGCAGATAAATGGCTTACTTCAACTAATAGGCTCCTGAAATAGTATGAGCATTTTGTAGATAATGCTTTCATTAATTTTCATTTCGACTAAATGGATTACCTTCGATTTATAGTAAAAAATTAGAAAATCATTCTTTAAGGTAATTTATGGGTATCGATTGCTACTTAAAAGATGTTTTCAAATGACGTCTACCCCAAATTTATAAATGGTTTAAAAAGATAAAGCATAGTCTCAAATCAAGTAAATAGAATGAAACTAAAAAGATGGTCAGTTTTAATAAAATATTTGTAGTACAAACCCGCCAGACGTTAGTCTGGATGTAAGTTTGTTTTGTCAAGTCTGTGCACAAAGCCGAGAGTCCTCACATCGATTTTATGTTAAACACACATCCTTGAGCTAACATTTCGACTCGTGCTGCGCTTTCGTATAAAATATTTATTTTTGGGAAATATTTTGAGAAATTTAACATACGTACATACATAACATCACGCATTTATCCCCTAAGGGGTATGCAGAGGCGCAACTAGGGCACCCACTTTTCGCCAAGTATGTTCCGTCCCATGATGTGATAGGGGGCGAGCCTATCGCCATATCGGGCACAAATTCCAGACTCCGGGCTGATACTGAGCAGAAAAACCCAAATATCACTTTGCCCGACCCGGGATTCGAACCCAGGACCTCAGAGCGCTTTTGTACCGGACATGCAATACAACTATGCCACCGAGGCAGGCTATTAAGAAGAAAAAGAGAAATTTAAGCTATGTAAATATTATTTATTGAACAGTTTACCATAGAAAACGATAATCCACTAATCGCTCTCAAATCTTGGCAAGTTTTGCCTTTCGTGAAATATATATGAGACAGTCTTTTATTAGGCAACTAATGAAGTTAATTTTGACTTCTAAATTCAGCAGATAAACCAAATGTCAATGAATATTTTTTCAAAATCATTTTGAATTGTTTCAGCGGATCACAAATGAATTTATGCAACGGTGGTGCAGGCACCGCTGGTATGACGGGCCTAGTTCCGAAGATACCCAACGGTTACGGGGACCAAAAGAAACCGATGGCGTCCCTCACGCATCTTCCGAAGAGGCCGCCAGTCGACATCGAGTTCTCCGACCTTTCGTACTCTGTCAGCGAGGGTCGGAAGAGAGGATACAAAGCTTTGCTCAAGTGCATCAATGGGACCTTCAGGTCTGGTGAGCTGACGGCGATCATGGGACCTTCTGGCGCCGGGAAGAGCACGCTCATGAATATTTTAGCTGGATACAAGTAAGTCAAAACATAAAAACATTAACATACTACGTTATTTGGAATATACTGTCATCAAAACCATGTTTCTAAGAGTTCATCTTGATCAAGATTTAAGGATTCATATAAATATTTGAAGATCCGTCCAATTGTCACGGGAATACACTTCGCTGTCTAACGTAATTGACTGAATTTGTGTACTGAGCGACGATTATTAAATTAAACGGAATTCTTTAAATTAATAGTAGGTCTGTCTCATCAATTCGTTCCGTTTCACACACTATTGCACATAAAATGATTTAAATAGCATAAGCGTGAAAACATATATTGGCTTTACCATAATTCTTCGAATGAGCTCAATATATCAGGTAAAACGTTCAAACAAGATTGACAGGAAATTTTTCATAACTGGGACATTGTACAATATTTTACAAGCCAAGTGACCTGAATAACCTTTGATTTGATTTTCGCTTTCACCGTTGCAAGACGTCGCGGCGGTTGGTTCCGGGTAGATTAATATATTTATCTTTATGAGCTTGAGATGAATCAGTTTGTAACAGCATACACTTACGTGTTTAGATTAATTAATGCTTCTTCTGGCTTGGTGTTTGTTTTAGATCGGTAGAATTCCGTCTTATAAATCTAAATAGAAAAGAAATGGAAACCACTCTTAATCTAGATTCAAATTTTAAGTAGTTCTGCGTGTATGTAAATATTTATATTTTGTAAATAAGGATATTCTGTTCAGTAACTAATAGGGTCAACATAAAGGTTTATTTTACAAGATTTAAAATTTGCCTGTTATTGATTATAATGAATGTAGTCGCTAATGTATAAATAATATTGTTAAAAATGCATTACTTTCCATAAAAGCATAACATTGTGGTTTATATTGCCAAATTATCTTGTTTGTTTGTTTTCTGATAAATGGGGTTAAATTACAGTGATTCATTCCCTGGATACGAACGTTTAAAATCTGCGGAATTTGTTTATATTCAGGAGCGACTTCCTCGCATTATAATGTTCACGATTTGTGAGTCACATTCTCTTGATGAGCATCATTTTGTTATACTAATGGGAGGTTTCGTACTTTCTTAACATTACGCATAATGTATAAGCATATCAGCCTGTAGGATGCGTAATAATATTTACTTTAACTTTGAGCAGTGTCAAATCATTCTAATCTAAATTGGATTTGCAATCTGTACCTTTCTGGCGTATTAAAAGTTAAATACGTGGCATTATTATTTACTTAAATAACTACAATGTCGCCAATTAACAAAATCTAAATCTTATATCTAGGTTACTCATCCATTGAAAACTGGCAACAGGAATTGAATATATTATAGCATTTACCATTATAAAACCTCAACGTACTGACGAATTCGCTCTCGGAAATATCTATTGGAGCCCTGCCAAATTCTTTTACAGCGTTGTTTGACAACAAAATGCTTTTTTTTCAGAACGTCCAATGTCAGTGGTTCCATACTGATAAACGGGAAGGAGAGGAATCTAAGAAGATTCAGGAAGCTGTCGTGCTACATCATGCAAGATGACTGCCTGTTACCACACCTAACAGTCAGGGAAGCGATGTACGTCTCAGCAAATTTGAAATTGGGGAAAGACATGAAAGGAACGGCCAAGAAGATCGTCATTGACGAGATCTTGGAAATGTTGGGTCTGGTAGAAGCTGGAGATACAAGAACTATCAACCTATCTGGAGGGCAGAAGAAGCGTCTGTCCATAGCCCTAGAGTTAGTGAACAATCCTCCTGTGATGTTCTTCGACGAGCCTACCTCGGGATTGGACAGTTCGTCTTGTTTCCAATGCATATCATTGCTTAAGTCGTTGGCCAGAGGCGGTAGGACCATAATATGCACCATCCACCAACCGTCCGCACGTTTGTTCGAGATGTTCGACTTCTTGTACACGCTGACTGACGGCCAGTGTATATACCAGGGGAAGGTCACTGGGCTGGTGCCTTTCCTTTCATCCATGGGGCTACACTGTCCGAGCTATCACAATCCGGCTGATTATGGTGAGTGATTTATTGATGAGTTGAAAGTGCTGTATTGTATAAAAGAAGTGTAGATATTAGGATCTCATATTCCATTCCCCATAGTTGTCATATGGGCCAACTAAAAATAGAAGTTGTCCCAGATACTTTATGCCTAAAGAAATTGCCCGTTAGATACTTGGTATGATATAATGTAGTTTTTCACCATAGTCTATGCTTCAGTCTATACTATTCTGCCAAATAGATTGCCTTTAATATCTCAGTCAAAGGCCCTCTCGAAATATCGATGGTTAAATTTACGGGGATCGCCCTCGGATCCAAAAATAAAATTTCAAAATGATTTTATAAATATCGAGTGTATTTTCTATAAGTGAGAACTTGTTTTTGCTTTATGATAATTTTTAGCTGAAATTGTTCATGGTATAAATAAATTAATATTCCTGTAGCATACTTTTATGATATTCACATGTTTCTAATAAGATATTAATAACACATATACATACTTAAAAAAAAGACCTTGAGGAGCGTTTAATTGACCAGTTGAGATATTTAAAACAAGTATTCTATTTAGATATATTGTCTGATATTAACGCAAGAACCTTGTCTATAAATAAAGTTGTTTAATTCAGATTCACAAAAACAAATATGATGTAATATTCCAATTGATTTATGATTGTAGAAACGTCTTTTAGGAAGACAAAGAGTGGCTAAAAAAATTTGAACATTGTAGCGTCCCTGCATGATAATAATACGAAGGTAGTTGACTTTGATATTGGCATTGAAGGAAAGATTATATACAAAAACAAATAATGGAAAAGACAGTTTGCAGCTGACTATTCAAGCAATGCAAATCGTTGTATATTGTAGTAGAATTAGTTAATTAGGTCTCTTGTATGCCTTGTTGTTTGGTAAGGTAACAGCGTCTCTCAATACCGCTTCGTACCAAATATCATTGTTGTTGCGGTTTGAATGGCATTGTAGTAAACGTGATTATCTCAAGACGGCGTGTACAGTGTCACTCTGTTTGATTCAAAGCTATTGCTTTCAGTGCCTAAGTAAATTAATTAGATTCAAAATCATTCTTTTTGATCCTACTCCACTTACCATTTGATGTAGTGGGGTCATTTAGTCATGTCCGTTTCAAAAAGATCACGAATTTACAAATGACTCACAATTGGTTATAACAAAACGGACACAATTAAATGTTACGCGGAAATAACAAACAATGATTGTTATGTACGAGGCGATAATTTAGATATTTTTATACAAAGATCAAATAAATAAGTCGTAGTACTATGTTCCATCATTAAGTCTGATCACTTATCTATTTTTTAGGTCGAATATTGTTTATTGTTTTGGATTGAACCAGATAAGATGGAGCGATGATTTTACTATTCTAGTTTTGTTTGTATCTGGTAACCTCTTTGCGTATTGAGGTTGTGGAAACGCTCTAGCCGTTTATTACATTTTAGTTTCATTGAACTTTCCAGTTATATTGTTTGGGGCTTATTTTTCTTTATCATCTGTGTCATTGTTGGTTTAAAATTGAGAGTATTTAATAGTTTACGTTATTTAGATAGTTTAATATTTTACAAGTTCTCGTTATAATATTAATAATATCAGCCCTGTATTATATACTTGCCGACTGCTGAGCACGGGCCTCCTTTACTACTGAGAGGGATTAGGCCTTAGTCCACCACGCTGGCCTAGTGCGGGTTGGTAGACTTCACACACCTTCGAAATTCCTATAGAGAACTTCTCAGATGTGTAGGTTTCCTCACGATGTTTTCCTTCACCGTCAAAGCGAACGATAAATTCACAAAGACACATGATTTTAGAAAAGTCAGAGGTGTGTGCCCTTGGGATTTGAACCTGCGGACATTCGTCTCGACAGTCCGTTCCACACCCAACTAGGCTATCGCCGCCGCAGTTCTTGTTAGGTACCCATGTTATTAGAATTCTTGAATTTTATGTTTTTTTCGTCTGTCTAGTCTCCTCCTGGCATCGTAGCAGAAACCGCTGTACCTGCTATTAAATCCCTTTATTATGAGACGCAATTTGGTATCTTATGGACTGAGAACTTCAATTCAATATTTGTGTTAAAAGAATATTATACGTAAAATAGGTACAAGTAACTTTTAAACACAGGTTTAAAGAGCTTTATTCTCATAAGAAATATAATTCATTTCACTTATAATGATATACATAAATTTGTTACTTAAAGTAGGAATATTCGTTAGTCTCTGTTACTCGTCGCGATAATATGTAGCTTAAGTTTATTTTTGAAAGTATTTACACTTTCACTGTCTTTCACATTATTCGGTAATTTATTGTACATCTGTGCACCCTCATATAGAATGGTCTTTCCATAGTTTGTTAGTTTAGTCCATCTGTTTTATATCTTCATTTAAAATATAGATATTTAGGTGGCACAGTGTCATTGTAATTGAAAACGAAACAATTGAGCTAACACAATGTATTGTAATGACTCCTTATTGCTGGGACAATACGGAATTAAAAAAGTAGAACATTCCGTTGATGATCTCATAGCTCGCTGAATTTTAATGCCCTTCGTTATACGTGGACGTCCTTTGTCTTTCTTTTGAACAAAAACTATTCTTAAATGATATGTACGGAATAGGGATTAAATACTTAATTATAAATAAGAATTGTGTGGGAAAGAGTCACATAGATTTGGTGTGAGAGGGATTGATTACTATCAATATTTAAAGTCAAATAAATCTTAAAAATAGAGAAATGACCAAGTTATATAATATACCGGGAAGCAAGTATCGTAATTCTGTGTTGCAAATCAAATTAGAATATATTATTATGTTTGTCAGTGATATGATGACATAACAGTCGTAAGTCATAAATAAGAGAGCCCTTAAGGTCGTTAGTTACATCATAACCTAAAACCGTCAATATGTATGTTTTCTTGTGTAACTTTAATAATTATTACTTTACTAACATTCGTCACTTATTCATTTAGGCTACTATCAATATAATATATACTGATTCAGTCATGGACAGTTCCTTGCCGGCCATTGGAAAAGAAGGAATTAGAATTTGCATCGAAAATTCTAATTGGTCCTACAGTTTCTTAGATAAAAGACTAAACATAAATGCATTGAACTTCTATAGCCTGACCAGAAAAATAAAAATCTCATTTTTTTGGTGTCACTGTTGCTTTTGTTTTGAACTAACGTTTTCAGTTCAAAAAATTAGTTGCATACTGCATTTTCAACACAATATGATGTTTTATCTGGATCTCACGAGGTTACTTTTTCCTTCTAGTAATGGAAGTAGCAACGGGCGAGCACGGCGATTTTGTCCATAAGCTCGTGATGGCGGTGAACAAAGGCAACTGCGGGCGCGGCCAATCATCATCATCATCGTCATCGACGTCGTCGGTGCCGCAGAACGTCAACTACAACAATCAGAACACTAAGAACAATGCTCAGAAAGCCGAAGCACTCGCCATTGTGATAGGTGATATATAATTTTTATTTTGGAACTGCACATGGCTACTGGTGTCAATGTAGTCTTTATTACTACATATAGCAAACATACTACTGCTAATTACTAGAGTTTATTAATTGAATGCTCTCTTAAGTATACTGCCTCGGTGGCGTAGTTGTATTGCACGTCCGGTACAATAGCGCTCTGAGGTCCTGGGTTCGAATCCCGGGTCGGGCAAAGTGATATTTGGGTTTTTCTGCTCGGTATCAGCCCGGAGTCTGGAATTTGTGCCCGATATGGCGATAGGCTCGCCCCCTATCACATCATGGGACGGAACATACTTGGCGAAAAGTGGGTGCCCTAGTTGCGCCTCTGCATACCCCTTCGGGGATAAAATGCGTGATGTTATGTTATGTTAAGTATACTAGTTTTGGTCTTTCGGCTAAAGAATATTACCATTTCTTCAAATAAAATACCTACTAAGTGCATTTACCTTTTTTTTCTTTGGAACAATGCACTGGTACTAAAAACAAATGATGCTGAGCTTTCAGAATATTTGTATCCTGTAAAGAAAAACAATTTATAACTTATGTAGGTACTAACAACATTATCCTACTAAGTACATTTTATGAAAATTTAAAATCATCAATAACTTTCCAGACAAACCAACCTGCACTGTGATAGATATGTCAGAACCAGTACTTAACCCTGAAAAACAGAACCTGCCGAACTCAACCAACCTTGCCCCAGTCACCTGCACTACCTCACTCCTGGACTCCAACGAGAGCTTTAACAAGAAACCCATCAGGACTGGCTTCCCGACCTCAGGGTGGAAGCAGTTCTGGATATTACTGAAGAGGACCTTCAGGAGTATCCTCCGAGATCAGACGTTGACGCATTTGAGGCTATGTTCGCATACTGTGGTGGGGCTGTTGATTGGGTTCCTGTACTATGATATCGGAAAGGATGCTGCTAAGGTGATGAGCAATGCTGGCTGCATATTCTTCACCGTGATGTTCACTATGTTCACTGCTATGATGCCCACTATTTTAACATGTAAGTACTTGATATATGTTTTGGTTTTAAATTGGTGATTGAAATTTAGAAGTCAGATGAGAAGAACATCTTGGTCTTTGTCAAAAAATCTTCTAGTTACGTTTATTTTCACAAAGAATTCACTTATTATTCTATATGTTTACTAAAAATTGTCTTAAGATAATAGAACTCGCTTCGTAATACATTTAGACTTTTTTATCTGATGGATGAACTCAAAAACACTTATCAGACTACTATTTTCTCCTATAAATTGGATTAACTTCAAACATTGCGTTATAATTTATTGGTATTAATACATAACTGTTTGTTTGCAGTCCCAACGGAGATGAGCGTGTTTGTGAGAGAGCATTTGAACTACTGGTATTCCTTGAAAGCGTTCTACTTTGCAAAAACCATGGCAGATCTTCCGTTTCAGGTAAATATTGAAGATAATAAGTATCTTTTTTGGTGGTAACAATAAATTATTCACAGTAAGCTTTGTAAGCATTCACAATAATTAGTACCTAAATTTTATTTAAGATATGAATAGATAAGCAAATTTCTTTTTTAATAAGGCTTCCAAAAGCCAAATATTGTAATGAGGCAATTAATATCTATAAAATTTTATTTACATTAAAAATGGGGATATTTTCGCGTCCTTAATGGTAGTATAATACATGGGTATGTAAATTATACTTTAAACCTTTTTATTATATTTAAATAAAAAAGCGCATTTATCTTTTTATGTAACGATGTTACCTTCGTTCGAAATCAAGAGTTTGAATTTTATATAGGAACATTCCCTAATTGTAAAATAATCAACTTTAAAGATTTTTTTTTAAGTTACGTGTTCATATTATGATTCATAAGACATGATACACGATTAAACAGAGTCTGACATGATCACGTATGGTTCCAGATAATATTCAGCGGCGTGTACGTGATGATAGTGTACTTCATGACGGGGCAGCCGATGCAGACGGACCGCGTGCTGATGTTCACGACCATCAACATCCTGACGGCGCTGGTGGCGCAGTCCCTGGGGCTGCTCATCGGCGCCGCCATGAAGATCGAGACCGGCGTGTACCTCGGGCCCGTCACCACCATCCCCGTGGTCCTCTTCTCCGGCTTCTTCGTCAACTTCAACGCCATCCCCAGCTATCTGCAGTGGCTCACTTACCTCAGCTATGTCCGCTACGGGTTCGAGGGCGCCATGCTCAGCGTCTACGGGTACGGACGGGAGAAACTCCAGTGCTCCGAAGCGTACTGCCACTACAGACACCCGAACATGTTCCTGAAGGAGATGACCATGGACCAGGCCAATTTCTGGGTCGACGCCGGAGCGTTGAGTGCTCTGTTCATTTTTATAAGAATCGTCTCTTACTTAGTGCTAAGGTTCAAGTTGAAGATGATGCAGTAGACGCACGCACAAATCAAGATGCGACTGCCGAGTTTTTCCATATCGATCGATTCGTGGTGTGGGGCTGCGAGGCTTTTTAGTGTCGATATGCAATGTCCACTTAATTTTATGTGTTGCTTGGGGCAGATAAGTTAACGGTCGAGAAGTTGCTCTTGGAATGTACTCTTGGATCGAAGGAGGATAATATAACTAAGGCAATCACAGAGATGCAACTGGCCTAACATAACAGGTGTAATACTGGTGTAAAGGCTGTGACTGCCCCAAGGAAGTGAGGATGCCAAGTGCGTATCCAATGACGAGAGACTTTCCGAAGTGGAAACCGGTCTTAGACGACGTAAGGATCCAGAAACGCTGGCTTCTAGTGGTGCCAGATGTTAAGTTAAAGTGCGAATGAGTAGAGGGCTGTAGGCTGCAGTCGGTAGGAGTCTCATTACTTTGCTTGAGGCGTCCCTAGTGCCCGGAGGCTTGCTTGCGGTCCCGGTAGAGCTGGAGTTTGTACGAGCGAGGTAGACTTTAATTTGCTAGCTGTGTGAATGCGTCGAGTATATTGGAGTGAAATCTCTTTTGTTTTTGAAAGTAATGTGATTTTTTGTGTAAGCTTGAAAGTCATGTTTGTAATTGTTTATCTATGAGTAATAGTTGCTATAAACTGCCGTAGTGTTATATTATTTACTTGTGCAAAGATCAAACTCTTAGACATGTGATTATTCATCCTTTCCAATTCAGAAAATAAAAAATGTAAACAAATATATACTTTCAATTATATCTATATTCACTGTGATTGACAGATCTGAACAAGATTAATTAAAAAGGTTATCTTTGCTTATATTTTTCTGGTTTAGATAAACAGAATCTTGAAGTAACAGTCAGCTATCAAAAACAAAAGATGTTTGACTCGAAAGCGCGTCTTGTATTTTATAATGACACGTAGCATGGCTTCTAGGTTTAATGCTGAGGCTGCATGGAGACGGATGATGTAGTGACGGTAGTTTTCTATAAAAATTAGCTTACTAGGGCACAGGACTTAATATAGATTGTTTTTACATAACATTAGTTAGGTTAGGTTTGGAAGTTTTATAGGTGGGTCCCATGACGTTATGTTCCTTATCGATAACATCTCATTTGTATTTATTAATGTTCACAAAACTTAGGATTTACGAGTTGTATTCCATTTCAACATATTTTCTAGTTATTAGTGTTTTTAATGATACGATTTGATTGCGCTAAATTTTTGGGTAAATCTCTGTGTATATCATAATTACCAGTATTTATTATGATTATTATTGATAATAATAAACAACTGTGATTTTTATAGCAATGATTTGTTTTACTCAATCCTTTTGTTTAAACTTTAATAGAAGTTGTGTCCTTTGTGTTGACTGCCTTGGTGGCGTAGTTGTACTGCATGCGCGGTGCGACAGCGCTCTGAGGTCCTAGGTTCGAATCCCGGGTGGGGTAAAGTGATATTTGGGCTTTTCTGCTCAATATCAGCCCGGAGTCAGGAATTTGTGCCCGATATGGCGATAGGCTCGCCCCCTATCACATCATGGGACGGAACACACTTAACGAAAAGTGGGTGCCCTGGTTGCGCCTCTGCATACCCTTTCGGGGATAAATGCGTGATGTTGTGTGTGTGTGTGTCCTTTGTACAACTTACACTGATACAGATGGAGTTACAATAGGCTATAAGTGTTATAATGAGGATATTTCCTTGTTCATCAATGGTCATACAAAATAGCAAAACAATCCCGATGGAGGTTAATAATTTCTAATAATCATAAATAACGGCTATTACCATTAGTGATTTAACAAGCATGAGATAAGTCAAATGCGACAGAATCCATTCGAATCAAAAAAAATAATATTTTAGAAGGTATCCATGTGGCCTAAACAACTAAATGAGGCTGATAGACTAGTGTGCCGGCTCGCTGTGACCACATGCCATTAAGATTATATAACATAAAAAGAATTTAAAAATTGTAGATGAATAATTATGACGATCTCGATGCAAATTTTAAACAAAAATCCATAAAAGAGAGTTCAACGATGGTCATTTGTCTACAATAGTGACATCTACTGGTCTATATAAAATTTAGGGATAAACGCCATCTGTTATTTTTTCTATTAATTGCAAGAACGTGTTGTTCTGTGTTTTTATATGATAGTCTTGTTAAGAGTTTATAGATGTCGCTACTATAGCAAATCAATGATCTGTAGAAGTATTCTATTTTATATAAAAAAATATTAAATTTATTTAGACATCATTTTAATATTTGTGTTTTATTAGTTTGATGTGAAACATCTTATGGAGGGGCCTTGGGGTCATACTAACTGGTGGTGTGATAACCCACCTAACACCTTGAGCTCGTATATTTATTTATATTTTTCTTTAAAGAAAATCTGTATATTTTGATTATGCCATATTTACTTTCTTCAATAAAACATGTTTCACGCATAGTATTAATCTCAAGGCTCTTTTTTTGCTAAAATAAAATTTATTGTTGCGTCCCTCTTGTTAGTTAATTAAATTAGTAGATCGCCTGTAACAAATTATTGATTAGGTGTTGCTCGGGGATTCGTCCCCAGTGTAGCAATCCATAGATCCCAGCGAACCCTGCGAATGAACCTATAAATATAAATAATATAACAGATTGATTAATCCATGTGGAGTTCAATTTCAATGTCATCGGGTTTTTGCACATTAGGTTTCTTTGGAGCAGATCCACTAGTATATACTTACTTGAGGGCTATGTGGTTACCCATGGTCCTCATCAGAAATTGGTTTCTACATAAGTGTTAGTTGATAGGCAAATCTTCCCTAAAGCGTTATAGCATTCAAGATCTATGCCGGTTATCATAGATACTAAATGTTAAATGTTGATTACAGAACAGAAAATAATGTTATTTCGTTCTTACTTTCCTTTCTATACGAATAGGTACAGAAGTATTTAAAAATATGATCATTTTTCATACTACCTACACGACAATGCTTTCACTGAATCCTTTCAAATTTTGCCGCAGTCAGATAAAAAAAAAACATAAGAATCTTCCCCCCCGTTACATTAAACCTCGTAATAACCATAAACAAAGGAAGCGAAATCACGAATATACACGTGCTAATGCATTCGACTACATAAACTCACGGCGAAACATCAAACACTCGTTTGCAAACTGAATTTGAGACGTCCTATGGGATGGTGTTGCCATGTTCGATATTTTCCTGTAATTTGTATATTAACAAAATCGCTATACATAGTTATGTTATGAGGAAAGATTATGTCTTAGATGAACATAATATAAGGTATAATGATTTCTTTTGTTTACGCGAATGTTAGTCATTGAAAATAAATAATTTTACGAATTTTTTCGCGAAAACCGCGATTGTTAATTAGTTGTCGCGATTGGTAATATTGGTAATTAGTTGCCGTGGCAATTTTTTTTATCTCATGTTTATAAGTAGATGGCGTTGGCATCGTATAGAAGGCGCTGTAGGTTGCTACGGTAATCCAGGGATTTTTGTAGCGGTCAAGGCATTTCACGCGGAGGAAACCGCGTGCAACACCTAGTGTTATATAAAAAATAATGCAAAGGGAATACACACCTACGTTCTTCGCAGTTGTGGGTGTTCAAGTGTAGGTGAATAATAGAATAAACCTAGTTTACCAAAGGCTACTACAGTATTGAGTAATGAAAATAATGAATCTCTTGGTTTTCACATTATATTATATAGGGAATAAAATACTTTTTAAAAATGTTATGTGTTTGTGTACAAGTATAAATATGTATATTTCATTGAAATTTAGGATACAGATGGACAAGCGCATTATCAACTGGGTACCTAGTCTTCATTTGAAATCAGAAGTCCACAAGACTTTTATACAAGCGGAGCTGTGATCAATACCTAGTGTGACGTAAAGATAACACCAATTAATGATAATATCTATAAAAATAAGTGATAATAAATTTATAAGGGACAATCAATTAGTGATAATTTCTACATAAATAAAATGATTGCTCGAACTGAACGCCACGTGTGCGTAACGAGCTTGCAATAGTTCGGTAACCGAGCCTACATTTAAATTGCTCCTCTTAATATATACTATTAGCAATTAGCAAATACTGATAATTATTGGACAATTAGTTATTGCTTTCACGTTGAACATTTGCTTTACGATTAAATTATGATTGTTATATTGACGAAACGTGATGATTTTTATCTGCATTTGAATTAATGCTATAAATTAGAATATGAACAATATGAGCCCTATATTATATACTGTCCTACTGCTAGACACAGGCCTTCTCTACTACTGAGAGGGATTAGGCCTTAGCCACCATGCTAGCCTAGTGTCGGTTAGTAGACTTCACAGTTCACACACCCATCAAATTCCCATAGAGAACTTCTCCGATTGCAGGTTTCCTCACTATGTTTTCCTACATTGTTATGAAGAACATACATGAAATTATATCTAGATGTTCTAAAATATTTTGTGATTCAATTACTTGTTTCACAGGTTGCGACATACAGGAAAGATGAAGTACGGAATGCGTGTGCTGGCAAATTATTTTACAACATAATATCGCACAAATTACTTGAGAAATAACTTGTTATATTTTTTCCGTCTACGGGAGAATTCTAAGGTTTTTCTTTGTGATTGGAATTGAATACTCAACCATGGCAACACCAGAGCGCGCTTCGTACTTCAGCCCGAGGTAATCAAATATCAATCGTGCTCTGCTAAGTGTGAATTTCCCAATCAACGCGTGTATAAAACATGGTTCCTCTTGATGATTGCGCGCGACGTTAAATATGTAAACTTTGATGTATAATTTTAGGGTTATAATACGAAGCTCATTAGAGTATCGAATTTGACATTCATTTCGAAATTTACAAGAAGTAAGTATGTAATATAAGTAATTATTTGCTAGAGAGAGAGAGAGCATTTTCATGATCAGTAATTCAGTTGAGTGCTTATTTTTTTGCTATGGTAAATATATTTAAGGTCAGATCTTTCGATTAGAGCGTCCGTAATTGCAAAAAGATGGCCGTCCCCCCGTAGGCGGATAGGGCCCCCTGGCCTTATTTGAAATATGTGTAAAAATAAAAATGATTAAAAGTTGTTAAAATTACAATTATGCTGCTCAAACTTCAGCAATATTTTTAAGCTAATTCTGAGGTATTCTCTTCAAGCATTACCTATAATTTATAATGCACTGTAGGTATTATTTCATATTATTCATTACATATTTATATTAATATATATATAAAGTTGAAGCTGTATGAACGCGCTAATCTCAGAAACTACTAAACCGATTCTCAAAATTTTTATTTCACTTTTATCACGGGAAAACCCTTTTCAAGCGAGTGGAGCCCTAGGCAAAATACTTAATATAATTAACCACCATACTACAATAATTATCAAAGTACATCCATATCAGAAACATCAATTACCAACAAAGGCTTACAATATTTCACTCGCGTAAAACTTACTTTCAAAGATTTTAATGTTTTTAAAACTTACCTACAAGGTAACCTCAATACTAAACAATAAACAACATTGTGCGACAACAACAATGTCTCCTAGTTGTTTTATAGCTACACATCGCGATTATTCTTTTATTGCGAGAGGAAGTGCCCTCTCAAGATTGTTGCCTTTGTTACGAGTGCTATGTGCATCTAGGATTTTAATCACGCCGTCCGTAAGGTATTTTATAGCGTTGTGTTGTTTGCTTGAATGGGTCGGATTGACCTGGGTTGTACCGCTGCCTGTTACAAAAACCGTGACAACTTAAATTTGGAGGAGCAATTTCGAATCCCTGGACATCCTTATCCCTTCCCTAATTACCAATGCGTCTACGATGAGACTAGTATGGATGGTTAACGGTGGCAAAAGTCATTTACCTTCAACTGAACAAAAGAGGATTTTAATTGTAGGTTTTAAAAATTGCAAGTAACTATGCTTGGTGGATCTTATGATGGTAAGCAATTACTTACAGGTTCTAGTAATTCATAGATGAATGTGGATATGTGTTATTTTAAAGTATTTGCCATTTTACAGATCACACAAAATACAGATGCTCAATTTTTGGCAACGCAACTTACAATGTTACTGATTAATCATAAACCAAAAGTCTAGGACCTACTGCAATCCTAAATACAGTCAGGAAACACCTGAAGCTATTCACCGTCCAATATTTTCATTACTACGTACGAAATGGCAGCTACGCGCTTTGCTGGCTTTGCCTTTGACGGGGCTGGGACCCATTTGTCGCCGACCGCCGCTGATTGACTGCGAATTGGAAATGAAATGAACTGCGTTTGTACCGACTTCGACGTGGAAACTGATTTGGTAGTTGCAAATAAGACTTAGTTCGGTAAGAATAAGATTAGGGAATTGAAAAAAATATTATTATGACAGCTGGCATAGGATGACTTTGGATTTCTTATTTTCGGAAGTAAGTAAGGGTTTGCCACAGATATTATTGTTGCGGCATTAAACAGTGACAGACTTTAACCCACTCAGATAGCTCAAATAGAAATCTTTATTATCACCAAAGCATATAGAAATGTGTCAAAAAGAAAAGAAAACCGCATCACACAGTTACAAATAAAATACGTAATTAGACCTGGGACATCACAGGGTAGTAGGTAAAGATGCCGTAGAGATCGGATTCGGTAAATTATAATTACAAATAATTACAAATAATAATACGTAATTAGACCTGGGATATCACAGGGTAGTAGCTAAAGATGCCATGGAGATCGGGTGCAGATGCTCGTATTTAAATTAGCATGTTCGCATCCACAAACACACAAATTTGTTGGTGGAAGGATATATTTTATATCCGCCCGGATAGCGACCACCGAACACAAGGTGTTAAAACCCGCCATAGTGGTCCACGTAAGTGTGCGTTCCAGGATCAGCCAGTGTATATCAGGTTCTAACAGGCCGGCATAATTGCTTCGACTGCTGAGAGGTAACCATCAATCGACATTCTGTTAAACCCCACTACACTTACCATCAGATGCAGTGGAGTCAATCTCCCACGCACGTATAAAAAAATCCCTGCGCTTTAAGAGAAGGCAAAAATGGCATGTAATTTGCAGGTGCGGCACCAATGTAAAATATTTTAACGAGTTTCTGGAACACGGGCATTGCATTTCAAGTTTTGTGCTGAAGTACAAGTACACTTCGGAACTTCGCCAGTCGTCTCCAGATATTCTGAGAAGTTGTTCAAAGTAGGACCTGTTGGGGATTGAGCTCGTCAGAATTACATGACATTTAACGTAACCAGCAATCTAAATATAATCAAAATCAAATTATGGATAGAATTATTTATAATGAATATCAGTTTCTTTTGTCAAAGTCGATTGAAGAACTTATTTTATTGGACAATGTGTTTCTTTAACAAGCTGTGTTATATAAAATTATTTTCAGAAAAGATTTTTCCAATAATCTTATTAGAGTTTCATAAAAAGTGGATATAGTGTGGTAACAAGTAAAACGGAGTGTCGAATCCAAGTACTCATACCAAGCCCGTGGGGCACGCATTTCTGACTTTACGAAGTTACTTACGTATTCATTGTTAATCGCTCGCTGTAACGGCGAAGGTAAACTTAAGGAAGCCGACTTGCCTCAAAGTTCATAATTCATTTGGAAATGAAGTCTACCGCGTTGTATAAGGCCAGTGAACTAAAAACCTTGGGTAGTATTGAATGTTCACTCCAAACAGTAGGGCAGCATGCGAGGGCTGATATTTTTATTATAATACAGTCTTTATGGCAAACTTTAACAAAGGATAAGCAAAATAATAAATTCTAATTACCTCATCCCTTTTTGGGGTTTTACCGCTAGAAACGGTTTTTTCCCGACACACATTGTATAGAATGAATCAAATCAAAGAAAGCTTACTTATTAATCTAAAAGAGCTACAATGATTATCGTTTTCTGTTAGCATTTACGAAATATTCTAGTTAATAATATTAGGGACATATTTAGGCATGCAGTCATTTATATTCATACGATCAATGGAATTGGGGATCTAAATACCATTTGAAAATTCTTAAAGAATTTCAGTGTCCGTAATGCCTTCCTATAGTCGTTCGAGGCTGGTAGTGATTTCTTAGTTTTTTCATACGGTAGTGACCCTGCTGCAGCTGATGCTAAAAGGTCTAGATAGGGTGTCGACTGACGAGAGATGATTCGCCAGTCGACACAGGTATGCTGACCTGTTTTAACACTTACATGGGCGGTGACCGCTATCTGGGTGATCAGCTATCACATAATAGTAACAAGTATTGTGTACGTGGTGCGACTGCTATGATGAAGTCTTGGGTTCGATCGCCAGTTCAGGTAGTTGTATTGGATTGTTCTGTTTAGTTTCACCTTGGAGACTGGACTTCTGTCCGGTGAATAGTAATACCGCCTCCAATCACATAAGATCTGATATAGCGAAAAATGGACACACCTTCGTCTACCTCTTAATAGTGAAAAAGCTGTGCTTTATGGCAAATCACCATGATTAAATATATAATGCTGGTCGTATTCATGAACAAAATTCGAGTTCATAAATTAAAGTGGGAATGTATGCAAATACAGTTTGCTTTATTTACGATTTATGCAATTAGTTAGTGCGTTGGCTTCTCATAAACAATTCCACGGCGTATAATAGTTGTCTGCGCAAATCTCTCGTTACATTTGATGTATTACTTAGAACATATTGCTGCGATTAATATTAATGTTTACAGCGCCAAAGAGATTTTTGATGTGAGATTTTGCATATTTTAGAATTTTTTAAATCCTATTAAGATGTATTTTCAAATCGGTATGCTAGTAAATTGTGAAAAAATATATACCAGATCTATACTACCAACCTGGCTGTGGTTTGAGAGAGGAGGTTTCTTTACCATCGGAGTAGTGACCCGCTTTTGTTATTCAATTGTATAAAATGTTTTTTATACAATAGCGAATGTAGTCAATAAATTCACTGAAGCAACAATGGACTAGTTTATGTAAGAAACTTTCCTTAACTTCCGAGAGCGATAAAATGTAACCTAAAAACAACTAAAGTTTTTTTGATAGCTTCATTTACCATCTTAGTATGTAAGGAGGCCGTATTCTTTACCAGAATACAAATATTTTGTAATATTCCACGCCTAGATGACAAGACATTCTTGAAAAACTATATGAAATGAATAATTTATTTGAAAGCGAAAAATATTGAACATTGTTTAGATTTGGAAATTTGTTACTCTGTTATTAGTTAGGAAAGCAGTTTGTAGCAGAGAAGAACGGGTAAGATATTCTAGTGTTGCTCTTTTCAAAATCAGTTCAAAGGCATAAAGTAAATATTTTTACACCTACCTGTATTATTTTCATCTCTTCATCTCCTAAAGGTGGACTGGTAGAGAATGCCTTTGGCATTAAGCCTTTATACATTGCTTTATACGAAGTGTAAAATAAATATACAAATAAATATTGAGCATATAATACAATAAAAGTTAAATGAAATAATTCGATGATATATATAACGGCAGGCTAGGTGTATGCTCGTTATCGTCTTCCATATCTTGTTACTACTAAGTATCGTGGGCGTATGTGGGGATATGTCAGATAACAATAGCTGATGTCAGATTTTAGTAGTTGTAGTTTTTGTCCCAAAACAATTATAATTCCAACAACACAAACTACTACGGAACGCGAGACAGTCTCCACGCACCCACAGCACTAGTCTCCAATAATTCGATCACTTGATCTAAAACCAACTGAATTACTAATTTTTCATAGGCTTGTCATTCTCTTTGACTGCTAGCTTTCCGGCCTTCTTGATGTCGTCTGACATCCTCGTTGCGCTGTGTAGCGAAGATTCTGTCGAATGCCATAAGATGGCATTGGCGTTCCATTTAAAAATCAACTCGATGACGACACGGCCATCCTGCTTGCACACGTCCACGTGTGTTAACCTGTCGACAAAACCAACACCAAGTACCCTTGTTGCATAACACTCGGTCATACCTGACCATGATATCTCTACTAAATATCACAAAAATAGTAATAAAAACAAACTATGCAACCTTATAAACTCTAACGTACATTTCTTCTATCGAACCCATTAACTAGATACCTCAATCCTCTTTCACTCATCACAACATTGTAACGCGAAGAGCCATGTACCATCGTTATCTCTTATAACAATTCACTCTGATCATTAATAAACTTGCCAGTATTTTTAATTCTTAAAATACCCGAGTAAAAACTTCTATCGCCACGGCCTCTCTCAGCCGAAGAGTCATCACCAACTCTCTCTGAGACGCGTCTTTACGATCCACGTAAAACGCACGTGTGCATCCCTCTCAGACTACACACGGGACGGTCTCTGCAGACCACGACCTCCACTAGAGATGTACGCCCACCGCACACCCACGGACTACTTGGGTTACCCCAAGAGACACCGACTTCCAACGGGCTACGACTACGTA
The DNA here is from genome assembly GCF_014839805.1 of Manduca sexta. Lineage (NCBI taxonomy): Eukaryota > Metazoa > Arthropoda > Insecta > Lepidoptera > Sphingidae > Manduca > Manduca sexta. The sequence goes on along the minus strand of NC_051138.1, from coordinate 1,018,441 downwards.
TCATCCACTAGCAGGTCGACTATCTACGGCCGATAGAGTTCCCACTCGTGTTCACACTTGTAATTAACATAACGTTACTCATCACTATTGAGAATCTCATGAATTTCTAATTCGTCTGGTACATGTCCCTCTGGCATCTTACGTAATCGATCATAAGCATATTTCTATTTACGTTTAAAATTCAAAGCTTGCAACGTGTAACGAAATAATCACCACGCAAAACTTCAATCACCTTAAACGGACTTCTAAAATTTGGGTCTAATTTAGTCTGATTTCGCTCCTCGTTTTCTAATAAAACGAAATCACCTTCAGAAAACTTCGTATAAGCAGGTACTGTCTAAACTATTTTATAGAGTTGACAACAGCGAGCGTCTAAAAGTTCTTTCACGCGCTTACGAAGAACCCTACGTTAATCAAACGACATTCTATATTGTCGCTGTTGTACCCTACGGTTGGGATGTATTACCTTAATTTTAAACTTACCTATAGTCACGCGGATTGTCGGCATAACGGTTATAAAACACTGCATAACCTCTTAAAATTTTATCAAAGTTTCGATTTTTCAGTACCTATGAGACTCGTATCAACTACACTAGAATTAATTGTCTATTTGGCAATGTTACACATTGAATTTAAAACTTTAACTTTATGTAAAGTAAAATACGGTCGCAGTCATGTTTATAGAAAAGGCTAAATTTAAAATCTCCCGACCAATCATCATGCCACTTTGTAAGTAATCATCTTGTAAAACGTGAAATAAGATTTCAATAAGATGATCGTTAATCATTATGTAACACAATATTTGTTCTGTGCATAATAATCGTGAATGTCCGATACCAGTCATACCAATATCACATTACTAAATCGTTTACCTGAAAATTTTGCATTAAAACTCTTTAATCAACGAGCACTCATCACCAGAATTATAATAAAAACAGTGCAACTGACCATTATACTCTAAGGTGCCATAGGAGGTTGAACTGCACACAGGTTCACCCGTCGCTGTGTACGCACCTCGCTCTTGCCACCACCGTCTGCTTGACTACCACCGCTCGTACAGCGCATGGCGATGTGTCCCGGTTTGCCACACTTGTAGCAAACTAGGGGCTTCGCTACCAGCTGCTGTGCTACTTGACTAGTCACCGTCGCTACTGGAGGATTTCCTGTACCATCATTCGGTTTGCTTCTACATTCGGATCGCTTGTAACCCGGTTTGTCGCAATTGAAGCACTTTATTTGTGGCATCTTTGCTCGTTTGACGTCAGATGTATTCAAGGTCTCACTAGGGGGAGCTCATTTTTCGCTTTAGATACGCAAAGGATTGAAGTTCTTTTAGCATTTTGTCTCTTGTTGTAATGTTACTAGTGAATGCCAACCGCTGCAATCTTGAATCAAATTGGGAGACGTGAGCAAGTACAGTAGCCACTGCAATTTGTTCCTTATCGATTTGTTTCCATCGATTAATGAGCGACGACAACAAACGGTTCGCATAAGCAACCAACGTCTCTTTGTCATTTGGCTTATCACTATGCAGGTTTATGAGAGTACCCGCTAAGGTTTCCGTCGGAACAAATCTGTTCGTAAAAAGTTCCTTGAACTCACTCCAAGTTATGCCGTGGTATGCAATTTGAGATAGCCATGTTGACGCTATCCCTTTTAAGGCCTTGCTAATCACAACGATAAGTTGGTTTCCTTGCATCGGATTATTGGCCAAACATAAGTCCGCTGTTGCGCACCAAGATCTCGCGTCCGTGTCTGCCTTATCCGGGTTAAACTCCGGTAAATTAACTGCATTGGTTGTCTTTTGCGTTTGTAATGCCTCAATCAATGCTCGCATGTTTGCATTTTGTTGTTAAAACATAGCACGCCAACGGTCACTTTCCAAATTTTTTATTTTGACCCTCGACATCGATCCCACTTCTGATAACGGCAGGCTTGGTGAATTGTCGTTATCGTCTTCCATATCTTGTTACTACTAAGTATCGTGGGCGTATGTGGGGATATCTCAGATAACAATAGCTGATGTCAGATTTTAGTAGTTGTAGTTTTTGTCCCAAAACAATTATAATTCCAACAACACAAACTACTACGGAACGCGAGACAGTCTCCACGCACCCACAGCACTAGTCTCCAATAATATTATTCGATCACTTGATCTAAAACCAACTGAATTACTAATTTTTCATAGGCTTGTCATTCTCTTTGACTGCTAGCTTTCCGGCCTTCTTGATGTCGTCTGACATCCTCATTGCGCTGTGTAGCGAAGATTCTGTCGAATGCCATAAGATGGCATTGGCGTTCCATTTAAAAATCAACTCGATGACGACATATAATATATTTTTTCCAATGTACTATTAATTATATTTTGTGTCAGTCTCAATCCAGTAATAATAAACACGCAAATTAAAGATTAATCATCCTTGTTTCATTCTGCATTAACTCCAAATCGGGGTTACGACTCTAAACATATTTTACTATTCTTTAAAAGGTTCTCTCTCATTCTAGATATATAAGAATCCGCACATGGTATTACCAACTACAATTCCCATTAAATTTCCACCACCTCGTGAACCAGGTATTAGCCAACATTCTAACAATTGTTTAAATCCAGTTCGTAGAAACTGTATCTTTTGCTTGAGAAATTTAAGGTAGCGTCTAGTATGTTTGCGGTTAACGCCGAGTATTTGAGGAATTGCCTTGTGAGGGTATAGAAATTCCTGGAATCATTTGATGTAGTCGAATAAGCTAGGTTATGATTTGTACGTCGCGACGAGACTGGGGGATTATAACTGTTTTGCTGAAATTCGAAAACTGTTGTAATCCGGTTTGAAGGATCTTGTAGTAATATTTTAATTACTGTGGTGTTTCAGTATCGAACGTAGTATATACAGAACTGTATTGTAGTACAAATGTATGTGAAATAAATAACTAACTATATTTAATGTCTTTGGAAAAAACCTAGTTTGAATGTTTGAAAGCCAATGATCTAAACTGTAATGAATCGTATTTCAATTGCGACAAAGATAGGTTAGCATTAAAATAGTTAAGTTGTTCCAAAAACTTCATGGTAATGTTCATTTTATTGTTAAATTACATTAAGACTAGATTGTTTTCCTTAATTAAAATTAATTGAAACTCTTGAATTCCTTGAAATTAATGTACGGAAATGACTCTACAAGAAATAATTAACAACATTAATATCTTATACTTAAGTGCGTTATATAAACAAAACTTGTGCGGAAACTAATTGTGCTACCTATAAACTACTTAATTTTCTAATACTATGTAAACGTATTCAATTCGATTATATGAAAAAACAATTCCCAGAAACGTCCGCTGGCAATCAGTATTACGTTCCCATTTAACGGTAACAAATGCGAATTTGAGATCTAGAGCAGGTCTCGCCCGAAGTTTGACAATGGCAAGTTCTCAGTTTGCAACGTATTATCTGCGGCGGCGTGTTTAGCTCAGTCTTCATTAACACTTCGCTGGCACATATTTACTGAAGAGTTTTCAGTTGTGTAATGGGTTTGAATTTCAGTATAATACATATTCCAATGACTACATTTGTCTTACATCTTAAGAACTAGGTTAGACCTTCGTTCCATCTCGCATGATATTTTGATAGTAAAATATACCTGTGTTGCTATGAAAATACTGGATGTAAACCAGCTTACTCTTGGACGTGACTCCTCATCATACCTTATAGCATTATGCTATATCATCAGCAACCCTAAATAACCAACTATTTAATAAGCTATTCCATCCATTCAGTCGCTCCTTCAATGCTGAGGATCATGACCGCAGTAGTAGTCCACATATAATCTAAATATGAGATATTACATTTAATTAAGAACAATAACATTTTTACTGGAACAAAACAAAAACTAAGACAATCGCACGACCCAAATAACTTAGCTGTTAAAAATATTTTTCTTACACCAAGAAGCCGGGCTCAATCGAAGTGGCCATTACATCGGGCGAAACAAAAAATTTGGCCGCTAATGCATCCATTGTTCGCGTTTGTGGGCTACAACGAAAATAGATGGGGATATTATGGCGTTTTTACATCGTCAAGCCGTAATGACAGGCGTGTCAAGCAAGTTGGGGTAATTCTATAATTAGTGCCTACACGATTAAACGTCAAGGTTAGGGGATTATTTGACTGTGGTATGTAAGTCAGTGGTGAAGAATGATTTTTTCCGAAAGGGACCCGACATAACTTATAGGTGCTAATGCATAAATGCGGTCTGCAAATCGTTCTAATGGTATTGTAGATAAATTACGCAAGAGAAACAGGTAGGAATCGGGTTATATGGACCGTTCGCCACTGCTGTAAGTCATTAGGACAATCTTAAATATAATTTTAGCAGGGTTATATCATTGTTTCTTTACTAAGTCTATTTAATTGCCTATAGAGTCATGGACAAAAGCTATTATGTAGCTAATTTATATCTCGTAAATTTGCTTATGCCTAGACACGTGCTACATATGCCTTAAATGTTAAATAATATCTATTTGTGTTTTATTTAATCCAAACTAACGTTGCTGCTTTCAAGCTGCAGCGTCACATTAAACATTTATAAGTCAATAAAAAACATATAAGACGTAAACTTAATCGTTTTTATAGTAAAGTCAAAGACTGCTGGATATCATAACCTTAATATATACAAACATAGTTTTTATTAGCGATTAAAAAACCACTTCAACAAGTTACGTGCTGTTGCGTCAGTAAAAACTGTTATTTAAATGAAATTTTTAAATTTTAAATTTTTAAATGCAAATTTCCTTGCCTTGCACATTGTTTCGCTCACCTCCGAGGTTATATTTGTATGGCATTAAAAGTTAAATGGTTTACGTTTTATTTAGGTCCTTACTACACATGTATTTTGTGTCAATATGCCTTTAAACTTATCAAACGTTAAAGTGGTTACGAAGATCAATCCCAATACCCTTTTAAAAATTCTGGAACACACTTCCTCTGGCACTGCGGATGTTGTAAATAACGTTCACTTGGTTGACCTACTTGTTCTTACTAGTTATAAAAATGCATTCTCCGCAGAACTAAACAAGGAAATGTCTACATTCTGGTAGTTGTTTGTCTCCTTTACGGCTTGTCAATAAAAACTGCAGGTGTGAAGCCGCCGCTTGGCACCAGATAAAGCGTTGCTAGAAATGGTCCGATACTACTCGCGATACGCTTTATATCTCAAATCGAGGACGTTGGTTTTAATAATAAACATTGGACGACACAGTTTTCGTGTTTCTGTTATTTTAACTATTGCTGTGAAAAGATGCGAGTTCGATACTCGTAGGCAAAAATGATTTTCAAACATCTTGTATTTAATATGTCGTATTCATCATATTTTTTTTACTAGCTGCTATTTAGTTTATTCCCAGAATAAAATTTCTATCTGAACTTTATTCAGGACTCGTTTTTTAGATGGGAAAAAATAATATATAAAATCAATTCTGCTTCAAATGTTGTTATTGAATTTGAAATATTCAATTGTTTATGTTTCAAATTATAACAAACATCATAAATATACACAACGTGTCATCTCTGTAGTGTTAGTTGGAATTTATAACTGATTTTTATATCACGACATACTTTTCCAAAGAGATTATAGGGTTACTAATTATGGGGTAACAACATGGAACTAATTAAGGTTAGGACGTCCTACACGCACTCTTTGCATTGTCGCCTACCTTTCTAGATTCCGTCCTGTTCTGTTGCAACATTATAAAAGTTGTAATATAATATCAGCCCTGTATTATATACTGTCCCACTGTTGGGCACGGGCCTCCTCTACTTCTAAAAAATTAAGCCTTAGTCCACCACGCTGGCCTAGTGCAGATTGGTAGACTTCACATACTCTCAAAATTCCTATAGAGAACCTCCCAGGTATACAGGTTTTCTCACGATGTTTTCCTTCACCGTTAAAGCAAGCGATAATCACAGAATACACGCATAATTATAGAAAAGTCAGAAGTGTGGCCTTTGGGACTTGAACCTGCGGACATTCGTCTCGGCAGACCGATCCACACCCAACTAGGCTATCGCGGCTATCAGCGTAAAAGTAGATTTTTAGTAAAATCCATCGTGGCGCTCGTTAGATATGATAAAGTTGTCGGCTCCGTCTGACTCTGGCCGTTTGTTCAATGTTATTCAGTTTGCTTAAGAAATATGCGCATGCTATGAATACTAAACGTGGGCTGGCGGAGTGTAAACATGCTCCTAACGATTTATTTTAAAAACACAGAGTTTTCACCGTTTAGAGTACCTGAGTGTATTCTTTACAGTTTTTGTTTGCGGTTTTCGTGACGAATTTATTATACATAACAATGCAGCAGTCAGAGGTAGGGACCATATCGCTGTCTCACCATTACAAGGTTCTGTGTTATATTTACGTAAATATGATTCTTAGCATCTTATTGTGAAAATTTTCATTAATCTCTAGAGTTAATTAAAAGGGGAACCATGAATTATTGTCTTTTCTAATTTTTATCAACATGAACATTTTAAATTTCATTAGGAATTTACATGGAACTTTGTAATAGTAATCAAGCGATATATCATGTATTTACCTTTCTAGTGGTAAAGGCCCCTACAGTAGGACACTTAACGCAGACTTGGTGTTAAAAAGGCAAAATAGTTTTTCATTTAATCACAACCGAATTATTAAGTTTTGGAGGACCGATAACTGCACTTGATGTTAACATAAATGTATGAATAACATTCTATAACAATGTTATGTGGTCAGACCCGTATGATTTGGTCGCACTCGATGCGTGTAACCGCAGCGTGCATACATACTATATGTTAAACATGTATTTAGTAGCCTTTACACGTCATTCCGCTTGTGTTGAATTCGCATGGATTAGTCCATTCATGGTATAAACGTAGAATGGTTTGTAGGTAGATCTCTTAGTTGCTTTGGATGATACTGTTCTGTCTATTTGTTAGTAAGGAAGTACATTACTGCGTTTTATTCGTATATTTGAAGCAGTAGTAATGATAAGTAAATATGAGGCTTGAGTCCTGTTTCAATTTCTTAGTAAATGTTACTTGTCAAATTCTACAAATATTATAAATGCGAAAGATGGTCACAATGTTTGGATGTTTGTTAAAAGTAAACTCTAAACAAGTTGAACGGATTTACATGAAATTTGACACACATATCAACTGAATTAACACATAACTTACTCTATATCCTGTTAACATGCTCCCAAAGAAAATAATTGAATTTTTATTTCATATTTAAAACAGATGGCGCTGGCATCATCCAGAGGGCGCTGTGATTACAATGATTTAATGATTTTGAGTGGAAAGGCTTTACGCGGGCGAAGCCGCGAGTAACACCTAGTAATTTATATAAAATTGTTCTCTTTATTCTAGTATAAAATTAGTACTACTTTAGCTCCTGAATACTATAACTGTCAAATAAAATTGACTTGAAACTTGTGAAATAAACCTTTAACATTTAATGTGTACTAAGGGTGTGAGCTTTACGAGGCAATACTTAAGTTCGGGGTATAGGTAGTCATGACTTCACCACTTTTAATATATCTTGCAAGTGTAAAGCGGTGCCTTGTAAAGCTTTGTAATTTAAAGTTTTAGATATTCATGTTTATAGGCAGTTGTAGCTACCATCAAGTGAGCAACTAGCTAACATAACACTTTTTTGTACTAGTAAATCTATATATCTATATACTTATAATAAATCTATAGAGAGGTCAATTCTGTACATGAAATATATTTCTAAAATAACTATCAGGGGGTGATTAGGGATCGATACTGATGCCAAAAATGCAATTAGTAAAATTTTTGTCTGTCTGTCTGTCTGTATAACCGTTATAGAAACAAAAACTACTCGACGGATTTTAACGAAACTTGGTACAATTATTTGTCATACTTCTGTGCTGGTTATAGTATACTTTTCATCACGCTACAATTAATAGGAGCAGAGCAGTGAAGGGAAATGTTGAGAAAACGGGAGAAGTTACTCCATTTTTTAGGCTTCCGTCGCGTGTGCAACCTTAATGGTTAAAGCTACACAGAAATCATGTATGACGGAAATATTCTCCTTAAAATTATGTAAAAAATATTCCAAGACAGCATATGTCTATCTTTTATGGTTGACTCACAATAACCCATGTAACTCCCGATAGCTTAGCAGTTCGAAGCTTTCTCATTATATTTGTCTACTCTTACGTTTATAACACTCTCAGTCATCCCTTATTAAAAAAGTTAACATTATTAAATATTCCATAAAAAAGAATCATAGAAATCGGTATAGAAACATCAAAGTTATACATGAAATACGCTAATAATAAGCCATCATGCGTGAATACTGAATCATGCTATAAGGATTATTTTTGTATATATATAAGGTCACGAACGCACAGGCAGGCGGCTTGCTTGGCACCTAGAGGCTAGCGAATTACCTAGCGAGTAGCTTCGTAAAACGAACATTCTCGAACGTTCGCGACCGGCTCCATTTTTGAAGTCCGAAATCCACGCGGGCGAAGCTGTGGGCGGAAGCTAGTTAGAAATAAAACAATAAAAACTTCTTTAAACAAATTTTTTTTGTATTTAAGGCAAAGTTTCTCCCTCTCTGCTATGGTGCTGTGCCCTGCAAGTTCCACGGTTATGTACTTATCTTTATTTGTAAAGCTGATATTTTACAAACTTAAGACTACAATTAATTGATTGATTAATAGATCGTTTCGTAATTTTAATGTACTATGAAAGTAAAATAGTTCTTTTCGCCTTATCGGGAGAATATCGTGTGATATTACTAAAAGCAATAAAACGCATTCGCTTCATCGATCATAATAGTGGCGATGGGTTTTAGATGGCTCAGCGGAAAGTAACGTGAGATGGGGCCGTATGGGACAGGCGACTGGGAACAAACAGATTAGGCGTCGCGTAAACGCTGTCCTTGTTCCACAGAAACATTAAATAAAAGAAAATGCTTTATTCATCACGTAGGCAAACATAGTTGCACTTATGATAAAACAAGGTACGTGAGATCACTTAATTATAACTTAAATTACTTCGCTTATATAACTAAAGACATTTTATATTGAATATAAAATAAATGATAGACTAAAAGTAAACAAAGAAACCAGCTCGAGCTGGCAGGAAAGCAGAAATAATCTTAATAAAGATAAAGGGAGGGACGCATCGAGATTTTCACCGGTGAGGACGATAAAAGCCCTAACCTAGGTAACCTACCAGCCTTTCACTAGCTACCTAAGTGATGACTACCCGAAGAAGAAAGGCAGAAAGAAATTCCTGGATTTTTTTTCTAAATTAATTACTCAACAACTGGACTGTCAGTTTTAGGACTGTATTAAAAAATCAACCTCACCTTTGAGTGGATCTCAAGTACACATTTAATGCATTCAAGTGTTTAATAAACCAGGCTTAAGTCTTAATTTAAGAGCTTGTTCTTACCTGAGATGGCGATGTTAAATAATCAGTAGGATCTCAAGTAAACATTTAATACATTCAACTATTTATTAAACTAAGCTTAAGCTGTAATTTAAGAGCTTGTTCTCAAGTAACTCCGCGTTGTTTATAAACAAAACTCAGCTGTCAAAATTCACTAATATTCAGTCTTACTTATAAAAATTTCGCAAAGCTACGCTTATTTAAAACACAAATTTACTCTATCAGCTGTGATGTTTGACAGCTATTTAAGCAATCGTTAACCACCTCGTAATACTAAAACAAGTTTATAAGTAAAACTAATTGTGACAAGGTATAATTTGAGATGTTGTTGTAATATTTTCGACGTCGGTCTGTTGCAAACTCGGGAAGGATGCACAACAAAACAATATCGACCGTTACGTATCACGTTTAATGCAGAACTGACAACTGTCATGTTCCGAGTTCATTACCCACATTTGACATATACATTACAGTTGTTAATATGGATTTATTAAATAGCGAGCATCTTAAGATGTTTGTTTTCATTTTACAGGCTCTCAGCTGATATAGTTCTTAAGAGCGAAACTGAGTGGCAACTATTTAAACCGCCCCTATGGTAATGAGGTGTTATTTAAATGGTGCGGCTACTCACAAAAAGGTTAAGGGTATCTTAGATCACCCGGTAGGTAATGACAGAAGATGCGACGAAAACAGTGCCAATTTCGTGCGAAGTGGCAACCCTCAGTCTCATACTCCGACGGGTCGGTAGGCAAGTAAAATGATGTAAAACAATTTTGGACATTGCTTTGTCCTTTTAACACGCAATATATAGGTTATTTAAAAATAACAACGTCTCATGCTTTTTAATTAAATATAAGTTTTAATGGGACCATAGGTTTATATAAATAATAGTCAATTTACAAACGATCAATAAAGAAGTGTTTAAACAACGCTTAACAAAATGTATGACTTGAAGAATTTTTAAAACATTCTGTGAATTTTTACATAAAATGCTTTTAGTAATTAGAAACCGGTCATGTTACAAGAAGGCACTCGAATACTCGTTAAAAGCAAATTTTCTATTTAATTTGGCCCAGACTTACGTCATGTTCCCGTTATATTTAGTAAACACTTTATTTATTTCAGACGACTTCATTATAAACGACTTTATATTTACAGCTAGGTTTAAGTGTTGTGAAATTAATTCGGCCCGAGTACTTTTACATGAAAATTTTTGCTTTATTCGTTATAAGGATTACGTTCTTTGCGAATTATTTTGATTACATCGGCGAATTTTATATCGGTGACTTTATGTTTCAATTTATTTACTTGCTACTTAAAGTTTTCCTATAATTAACCGTCATATACAATAATTACATAATTGAAACTGATACGTAGCCGAACGGGGAGAAAGGTGAAACGATTGCTTGCTAATGCTGGATATATTGGTTATCCACCAGTATAGCCACCACCGTACACAAGGTGTTAAATTCTGCCATAGTGGCCTTTCGTGTATTCTAGTGGTAGGATATATTTTATATCCGTCTGGATAGCGACCAAGCGACAATGTATTAAAATCCGCCATAGTGGCCCTTTATATATTCAGTTCCAACACTGAGCCGGTGATAAGTATACAGCATTCTTAACATCGCACGGAAACCAAAGCAAACGTGTCAAACCTTTCGGTTTCCTGTGGATAATATACCATCATGGCCAAACCGGCGCATTCGAATTGATTACAGCTTGGCTCTTCCACAAACAAATCGATAAACACAAGTAGTAGTAATATAGAACTGTGCCCAATGAGTACCACTATTAGAGATTGCATCGCCGAATATCAGTGACCTCTTATTGAGTGTCCGTGTTGTTGGATTTCGGCCAGAATTTAACTCCGTCGTCTCTTAGCGCTTTTGTAAGCACAGTTCGTTAATAAATGTCACGCTGTAGTGTTTTTTCTTGCGAAATAGATTTTTTATTTGAATGATGCAGCGAACAGAGATATATTTGATAATTTAACGCTTGTTTGTAGCAATGCCACTTAGAAATCTATCTCCAGTCGGTCCCTCTTTATTGACGTTTCTGACTCTCAATTATCTTTTAAGTGGTATCTTTCAATCAGCTTTGGTCTTCTACCTGATGAAGTTACTGTATTAGTGCACACATTCAACGCCACTTAGAACTAAATGTTGCAAAATACTCCAAGACACTGCACTGCCTTTAACAATTCCATTCGGTTCCGTTTCGGCACCGAAAAAGTATGTAATTTGTCCCATCACTAAAATATTACTTTTGTTTTGACAGCGAATACGAAAATAATTAATGGTTTAAATTACATAATGCCTGTTTTCCAATGGAAGTGTAACAAGTGTTGAATAATTACTATTTTATACACATTTTAGACTTTAAATCTGTTGCGATAAGATCTAATTCGCAACGTAATAGCAAAATGGTCGGCTGGCTTCTTTCGATTAATTGAAAGTTCATTTACTACATTTAATAGGTTATATTTCATATTCCTTTTAAGGAAAATGTGGTTGGTAGAGATTTTATCGCTAAATAAATTGTAGTTAGAATTGTATTTCTGTTCCTAATGTCATGCAAAACTGTTTTATTCTAACTATAACAACTGAGTAATTTTATGGTAGGTACGAATGTGGTTTATAAAACAAATTTCAATGCATACTCGCACGCCCGTGACAGGCAATCTTGATAACACTCTTGGTTTCGTAACCGTCAGTGGCGTAATGCAAACATACCGTGCGAATAATCTTTTTTTTTATTTCTTAGTAGACAAACGAGTAAACCGTCCACCTAATTATAAGCAGCATCTACCGCCCATGGACTAAAGCAATGGCAGAAGTACAGCCAAGCCGTTGCCTATCGCGATAATTCCGTAGTAAGTGACCAAATCAACATACCTGCCAAAGTGTAACTGCCGAACATAGCTGCGGCCTTTGTAACATACTAGTCATTTTTATTCCTTATTTTACGAGCATATAAATGAACTGCTCTAAACAACAATACAAAACCAATTGTATTTTTTTCTCCTCTCTCTTAATCATGTACTGTAGTCTTTACCTTAAACTGATTTTGAAAAGAGCAACACCAGAGTTTCTTGCCCGTTCTTCTCTGGTGAGAACTGCTTTCCGGACTGGTGGTAGAGTTAATTTTGACGTAATCTAAGTAATGTATAACATTTTATAGATTCAAATAAATCATTTAATTTCATTTCACTTAATAACCAAAAATAACACTATTATTGCTCTTAGAATGTTTTCATAAATTTCTAAATACAAATTATTTTAATGTAAAGATAATTTCTAATTCATTGTAATATGTACCATAATAGTACAAATTATTAACATTGTACCGCAAATAAACAATTAAATACACCCTTTTTATTTTAGGTTACATTTTAAGCCTCTTTATATGTTACAAAAATAAGTAAATTTTTCAAAACATTAAAACTCCTCTTGAAATATATTTTTAGTCCGAAAATGTGTGTTAATTGAACGTAGTTTACATATAAGGTTTTATATATGTTAAGCAGCTGTATAGAAACTTCTATTGAATTATTATTTTAGAGATGTTACAAATGAAAGACTATGGACGATCGTCGAATGATAGCACCGAAACAACGATACGAAAATATTAAAGAGGTATTAATATATTAGCTATTGTCCAGTCTTTAGTCTATGAAATCATAAAGCTGTCCTGGTTGTTGTTGCGATACTGCAGCGTGTACACTGTCTGACACATTCAATTAGGCGGCTTCAAACGTACGCACGTACACGGGAAGTATTTTTATACAATGAGGAACTCGTCACGTTAATATCTTCATAACAGCATCTAATTCGAGATTGGGAATTAGGTGAGGGTTGATTCTGATTTGTTTATGAGTAACAAGTTTAATTATATTCATAAGTAATATTAAATACAATAGGGGACCGGACTCATTTTTGTTGTTTATTATTACCAAATATTAACGTTATATAAATTATAACACAGAAAGAATTATTTAAATCCGGCAAAAAATCAACAAGTTATAAGTCAACAGAAACAGAAACAGAAAACAGAAAACAGGCGCAATACCCACATGTGACGTCATCGGGCATTACGACGCGTGCGAAAGAAAGAGATGAAGCGATATCCCTACTTCGCGCCCATTTCGGCACATAGTAATAATTGAAATATGAATTACTGGCTCATTTTTTAACCAATTTTAATGCAGTTTTCGCAGGAGGGTTTCTTTTTCGTATTATGAACCATTACATATAGAATAATGTACAAAACCAAACACAGGACGGTCCCCTATTGTCTGACTAATTCCCTACCTTGAAATAAAAATGTAGATTTGATTTCGCGAACACGGAGAATAGTAACAAAAGGTTTTGACTTCGCGAACAAGAAGTATAATAAATTAACAAAACAAAACGTTTTTATAATTTTAATATAATTTCAACTAGTCCAGTCTCATAAAAGACAACTACACTAGTAAGATGATTTCGATCTAATGAATATGTGTAATTAGTTTCTAAATTGTGTATGTAAAATTAGAATATTAACTTTTTTTCTCTTTTAATAATTATACGAAGACCATTGCAGGAACCATGGCCTTCCTTATAGATTTCCACACGGACCTGTCAAAAGCCATTTTTTATAACATTATTTCACAACTACTATTAAACTGTACTTACCTGCAGGTATTTACTTACTATTAAATTTAGATGTCATATAGTCCCATCTATACTTCTACACTTTCAAGCCAGTCGTTAAGAAGGGTCGGTTTAAAAAAAACATTTTTATTTTATAATTTTTGCGTAGAAATCCTTTTAATCTATTACATTGTTAATCGTACCATCCGGTACCATTCGGTAGGATTTACAATACAATAGATGGATATCGACTGATCGGCGTTACCTACACACCGAAATAAATCATAAAAGCATTAATATTAACTACCTAGTAAATCACGCATTTACCGAGGCATTCATATAAATCTTACTAGTAGTTAAGCAAAAAACATCAACAAAGCCCAACTCGGTAAAGTTCAGCGGTGGCTGCTACTCCGACAGGACCCGCGGTTATCTTCCATATTGTAAGTTAAACTTTAAGAGTTCTACAGACACAAGGGTGGGCTCAGGACCAGACTCTGACCGACTTTTATATTAAAAAAAAAATACCAAAAACGAAAAAGGAGGTATGTAGGAGAGGTAAGATCTTTTCCATTTACTGTAACCATATATTCGATTTTAAATAAATCAATAAGATTATAAATGTGCAGAAAGATTTCTTGAAAATGACAAAGTTATGACTAGTTAAAATTAGCATAAATCTTGCATAAATTATGGACTCAACACGTAAGAAACAAATACTATTTAGATTACATGGCGAATTAACATTCATAAATGAATACTAAATGTGCGTAAGAGACGCCTATTCATTGAATGACTATAAGGCTCATTAAAACTATCACGATGTTTGAATTAACTTATGGAGGCTAGAAAACAATTGTGATTCAATCAAACTTTTGCCCGAAAATTTTCATTTTTAGGGATAATTTTATGAAATGGTATTTTTTTTCTCAATTTATATGTATTGTGTCTAAACCGGCAGCATATAAGGCTATTTTTTTATTTTTAGTAATTAATAATGAGTAAAGTATATTGTTAGAAAATTTTAAGGCGTGTGGTTTTTCCATTGCAGGGATAGTTTACGAATTATTACTAATCACAATGTTATTATTAATACTTCGTAAGGCTCAATTCAATTTTACATTTTTTATCTTGGCACGACAACGAGATCACGTTGTGCCAAATGGCAAGTCTGTACTTGTCATAACAAGTGCTATAGTTCTAATTTTTAAACACTACAAAATGGTCTCATTATTCTGTTGAACACTGGGGGGTCACGACCCTCACTTGCCATCCAGAATCCGTTATTAAACTCGGTAGAAGTGAAACCCTCGATGGCTGCGATCGCTGGCGAAAACTTCTCAGATATAGATAAAAGGCTAAAAGTCTTAGGGGGGCTGACTTGGATAACTTCAAAGCAATCATACGATAAATAAAGAAAAACAACTTATGGAATTATTGGTATTACGTGACCGGCTCACAGTTGGAAGGTATCAGTTCTAATTATCGATAAGCATCATATATGAATGTCTAAAATCTTTATAACTTAGATATCCTTCTTTTTATTTTGATCCTTGCCTTCGTGTCGCAGAAGTTAATGTACCAGAGAGGTAGTATGTTAGTATGACTGAATTCTTCCTAACAGAATTTCGGCCACGGCTGTCAATCTCAATGGAGATCAGCCAGGTAGCAGGAGGTATTGTAGTGCACAATACAAAGGTGCACTCTCTGTTCCTTCACTCTCATAGTCCGGTGAGACGGCAATCCGACATGACTGCAGAGAGATCAGGTGCAGGACCCACGGCTTTGCATGCTTTCCGCGGCACGAGGGTATTGTACCGCTATCTTTCTGGACTCCACTTCACTTAGCATAAGGTCTATTAGGGTCAATTTGGCGTACCCATAAAAAAGCAACAAAAACAAATTCCGTTTAATATTAAACGGCTTACGTTCATAGATTAAATTAATTAGGCCACCTCTACAATAACTAGCCGATAACAATATGCTCAGCTTTCTGGGCAGCTTTCGTCGAGCTTCCGCAATCCGCTCTGCAACTATTTAATTTACAAAGGAAACACTCGAGCTTTTGGTATAAAAGTACTTATCACGCCTTTAAGATAACGTTTGTGGAGTTCAAAATGGGAATTATTTTGAATTTTTGTCCCTCATTTTCCTTTTTATTGAAATAGGTTTGTGAATTGCTGGAATTCAAACCGTATTTTGCGCTTGCATGAAGCGGGTTCTACCGTTTCTATTGTTGTCACTGTTTATTATGTAATGTGGTACTAGTTTAATAAATTATTTGTGTTCGTATTGGTTACAGAGACTGAATTCTGTGGTAACAAATTTTAAACAACAAATACACGACGAAATATAAACCTCTTCCTTTTTTGGAGTCGGTAAAACGACAGCGACACTTACCAATCAGCTAATTTAGATATAGACTTGTTGAACCAAGGGTATATTGGTTACAGACTTTTTTAACCAAGGGTATATTGGTTACAGACTTGTTTAACCAAGGGTATATTGGTTATAAACTTGTTTAACCAAGGGTATATTGGTTATATATTTCTTGAACCAAGGGTATGTTGGTTATAGACTTGTTGCACCAAAGGTGTGTTGGTTATAGCCTTGTTTAACCAAGGGTATATTAGTTGCGATCTTTTGCAATGAGGCGTGAAAAATAATATGCTCGTAATGAAATATGGTCAGTTGTAATTTGTCAAAAACATGAACGCTGACGTACCCCGTCGCATCACTCAAATCTGAGAGTACGACGTTAAAGAAATGAAGAAGGGTATAATTTAGTTGTTTTTTATAAGGCCATCCGTCTGCCCGGGACTCACTAATTGAGATGATTTATGTTCCCGCAGGACGCGTAGCTTCTCCGCTAATTATAAATAATGAACTCTCAGATGTGCACTGATGGGATGCTAAGATAATACAGATTTTGAGGTTATATATCGCCTGTTTGGGCGAGGTTATATGCTGCCGATTGAGAGGTTTTTGGTTCACTTCCCGTAATGATAAAGTTCTTTTGGTTTACGTAAGCCAGGCACTGTCTTTCAGGCAAGTGACTGGGCTTAAATCCTTGTTTCAGTCTTGTAGATGACATGCTTGTAAATTGCTCCAACCTTACTTCGACGTAGATCCTTGCTCAGCGATAGAATTATAATTATACAGCGCAAATATTACAATACCAGTCCTGTATTATATACTTGATCACTGGCTTCATCTACTACTGAGAGTTTTAGGCCTTAGACTACCACGCTGGCCTAAAGTGTTTTGAAACCCACAAAATTCGTATAGAGAATTCTCAGTATTGTAGGTTTCCTCACGATGTTTTCCTTCACCGTTAAGGCGAACGATTGATTTAAACAATACACATGTAACTTTAAAAATTTAGAGGTGGGTGCTTCGGGTTTCGAACTTGCGGACAAAGTCTCGGCCGACCGTTTCATTCTCAATTCGTACACTTCAAATGTTAGCTAGAAGCGCAAATATTACTCAACATTCATGTTTATATAATAACAGAACAGTAAACATACCTAAAACTAAGTATTATCTAGGTAGACGTCAAGTCTTTAGCGTCTAACTCTGAAAGTTACCAAACTTGGGCCTCTCAGGGCGTCTGTCGAGGCGCCGGCGGCGAAGCTCAAACATAAGGTCTTTGCATACCTAACGTTCTTTACTAGTTGCGGATTGGAACACACAAATTTTGTACAATGTTTTTATCACCTTATAGGTACAGGTTTTAATTCGTTCATTGGGCTAAGATTTCTTAATCGTATAATAAGGCTGATAGTAAAAAATCAAGGCAAACCGTTTTGGTATCACGCTTGAAAACATGTTTTCCCCTAAACCTCTTGTTTGGCATAAGGACACGAGAACACAGTTATAAATTAGTGACTCGCATATCCTTGTTTTAGGCGATTTGGGAATGTAACGGACTGCCTAGACAGGCTGCTTAGATCAGGTTCAAAACCCAAGAACGTGCGCCTCTGACTATTAAAGTTATCTTAGTATTCCATATGAATTATCGAGTCCTTGGTGAAGAAACGCATCGAAGGAAACCTTAATACTTAAACATTCTCTACAAGAATTTGGAGGGTTTGTGAAGTCTGCCAATCAGCACAAAGCCAACGTGGAGGACTAAGGTCTAACTCCTCTCAGTAGTAGAGAAAGCCCGTGCTCAGCAAAGGAACAGTATATAATACAGGGCTGATATCATAATATTTTTATTACACACACACAACATCACGCATTTATCCCCGAAGGGCTATGCAGAGCCGCAACTAAGACATCCACTTTTCGCTAAGTGTGTTCCGTCCCATGATGTGATAGGGGGCGACCCTTCGCCATAACGGGCACAAATTCCAGACTCCGGGCTGATACTAAGCAGAAAAACCCAAATATCACATTGACCGACCCAGCTACGCCACCAAGGCAGTCGATATTTTTATTATGTCTCTTTATTCCAAATCGATGAATGCTCGCCACGTGCTCGTCCTGTCCGTGGTTTTACCGTTAGTTATGCAATACCTCGAGCCGGGACTCGGTGATCCTCACAACTTTTGATAAAACATGTACTTAAACCTCTTAAAAGTTAATTCTGGAGTTCTGAAAAGTTTATATTTTTTATAGGTATTGGTATCGTTTATATTTTATCGTTTATATAACAACTAATTTATTAGTTGATGAGAGTATGTGGTTAATAAATATTATATCTATTTCTATTTTACTAATGTCCAATCTCGGAATTCTAGTAATGTGAACTAAATGTGGGATGTCTTAGATTACTCATCCAGCACCAAAATTGGATTTCCAACGTTTGACTTTCGGACCTGTACTTTGTGACCTTTGATCTTCTTTCGCAAAATTTTGTCATTAGGCATCAGACATGCGATATCTCAATTCTGTCCACGACATCAAAAACTCATTTCTAACTTTCAACACAGACCTGTAACTTGAGTTTAACCTTTAAGCTCTGCGATGACACGACGCGACGACTGTGTATTAGTGGACATGATTATAATTTTACTAGTAAATATTAGATATTGACGGTTGAAAGACTTATAAGGGCTCATGTCCTCGTCGGTGAGGATCGCGACGCGTTTCCCTTCTATTTCCCCCTACTTGCCAGCCCGAGCTGGTTACTTCGGTTCGTACGTTGTCTTTATTTTAATTTTTATCCCTTATTTAAAATTTCCATAGTTATATCAGTAATTTTAACAGTTGTTTAGAAACAATAATAATTATTCTTATGCTTTGTTTGGACGTGTCATAAGTGCAACTTTGTTCGCCTACGTGATAAATAAAGTATTTTACTTTTATTTTATTTTGATTGACTTTAACGACATTTCTTTTCGAAAAATTTTAACTAGATTAATATAGAAATAGTGTTGATTTTAAATATGTATGGAACTTAGTGTCGCTTAATTCAATTAGCTTTTTAACCGTCGCTATTAATAACGCCATAAGGGCGATAAGGGTGTAACACCCAATCTTCTATCAGCTGTATATACACTAGCATATGAAGTGTTGTATTATTAATTAAATTGTCTAGATTTTTAGGTGAATGCCGGAAACAAAACTTTATTGTGGTTTACGTTCGAAATATAATAACCGATAACCGAACTTATTTTGTGACAAACTATTTTCATAATATGTCACGTACAGAATTACCACCACCTAAACAAAACCCACAACCAATTCCTGCAACAATGAATTTGCAAATTTATATCAATATTTATTGTTCTCTAAACGGATCATTTCATAGCCAACGATCCGCCTAACATCTGTTTGTACCGAATGTAATAGTGATTTTAACCTTCACAGTTAATTTACTAGTTAATATTTAAACTAAAACGTTGAAATTAAACGCGAAACAGTTCCACGTGTTTCGTCTCACAATATTGGATACGGTAAGCGTGAAGGAATTTAGGCTGGCATAATTATGAGGCTGAGATGTAAAGTACCTGACGATCGATATTGTCTAAGACTATTTTTTGCTCGTGGCTCTGTTTGTTTTAAAATATAGTTGAATGAAAAATTCTTACAACTAAAATTACTGCATCTTTTACAAATGCTGACATTTAAAGAGGAGATTTGGAGCAGGAAAAAATATTATTCGGCTTTCGACAGGTCCGTCTGGAAATCTTGGGGGGGGGGGGGTCTATGTTCAGCAGTGGACTTTATGTGGCTGATGATGATGATGATCGGACAAACTGATTGACCGCATGAAATGCTGTCTATCAGTCTCTTTGCGCCACTCATGTTCTACAGTTAAATTTTTCAGTGCGTTAATAAATGAGGTCATATTCGTCTTTATCCCTGCTTAAACTGTGCCAAAAATCATCAATGTATAACAAATATTTTCGCCGAAAATACCGGTTTTAGATTGCACAAAAGACTTTTTTGCGTATTATTTTCTTTAACAAAATCAAACATAGCAAATACCTTGTACAAATAAGTTACAAAACAATAAATAACTTAGACAAGTATATTGAGTATTGTTAAAAATATTTTTAAATAATAAGTAGCCTTTATCTGGTAAATGAATGAAGGTCCGCGAGAGTTTAACACCATCCGGACAAATGTTCGGATATAAGTAGCGTCGGGGGAATAGGGTATATCGCCTTCGTACTAAAGAGTAGACAATGATTAGATATATGTAGATCGGATTGGCTGCATAGGTAATTTTTTTGAAATATATGCTATTTGTAAGTGACATTCATTTGTGAATTTACCGTTCGCTTTAACGGTGAAGGAAAACATCGTGAGGAAACCTGCACATCTGAGAAGTTCTCTATATAGGAATTTCCAAGATGTGTGAAGTCTGCCAATCCGCATTAGGCCAGCGTGGTGGACTAAGGCCTAATCCCTATCAGTAGTAGAGGAGGCTCGTGCCCAGCAATGGGCAAGTATATAATACAGGGCTGATAATATTATTATTATATTAAGTGACATTCATAGACAAATCGTCAATTGCAAGACTGCCATTTGTACTTCCTGTTTTTTCATAATTTTTATTCTATATTTATTTTTCCATAAGACTTGATGTACAGTAAAGAGTTCAAACAAATAAATAATAGACACTCTGATGCAGTAGTGAAGGGTGAAATTATTTCCATACAGTAACCTGAGCTAAATAAAATGCCTCAGTTAACATATCGTGGCTTACTCAAGAGAAATCAAAAACTAAGACGAACGTAAATAAACTTTAGCGGGTAGGAATCGGGTTATGTGGACATTTCGCCAGTCCTGTTATGAATGTTTCATGGCGGTTCTAAGTACATTGTATCCATTAAGCCTGGGTAACTTCGGTCATAATGACTTATTATTTAATATCTCGGAGCGATGAGTGCGAACTTCTGGTCTAAACCTTCTTAATTCAATGTTATAGGCTCTTAACAATCGCTAACGCTAACGTATGGGAATGACATTCTGACGATAGACTTATCAATAGAATATGTAATTCCAATAGCTTTTTATGTTTACTATTAACACTAACCATTTCTAAACGTCATCTTGGCTACGGCCCCTGTTATTATTTATAGACATTTGATGCATTTACCTCCAGGCAAGCGTTTTCCTTATTACGTCTCTCAGTAAAATAAAAAGAAACTTGAAATCTACCTCTATTGTGTTATAAAAATAGTATATTTAATAATTGCTTGAAAATAGTTAACAGAAACCTGTCGCATCTATATCCTATTCTGTGTCCGGGGTATTATCGCGTGTGTACACAGTAGTAAGTCGGATATATTTATTCCTTCAACATTCCGTGGGCACTTACCCTTATTTCGTGTGAATATTGTAGCGGGATGGCGGAAGAACACGCACTTATCTTTTATCACGAATGCTGATAACGGGGTAGCTGACAGCCGCTTGTAGTCGCTAGATGGCGGCACACTCGCGTCTTTATAGAGGTAAATGTTACAATTGTTGGTGTTTTGGGTTCTTATTCACATTAGTTTTTGTATAAGTGTTTTATTATTAAAGGTAAATGTTTCGGCTTAGCTTAGAGGTAAATTCATACATAGTATACGTAGTGGTAGGATCAACCCAGACGGAGTCTCGCTATCTAGAAAATTCTAGTTAGATAGTATATACTATTCTATCACGTGTATTTAAAAAGTTGGGTTTGAAGTCTGAGTGAGTCGGTAGTGTTTCATCTTTGATATCAAAACCCGTATAACACACAGGTATGTTGAAATTATTCGAAGTTCATACGGCTTCTTTGTGAATTTCGTTTGATCTAACACAAAATACTCCGGGAAATATGTTATAAGATTCTATTGTCTGGAAATAGACTGCTTTTTTATTCGGTTCTGTATAAGGTATCATGTCTAACAACGGCTAAAATAGATCTTAAACATTCTTGGACTTATGTTTTGGGATCATGAGCACAACCAAGAAGGGCTTTCTAAGTCCTAGCATGTTGGACTAATTTAACAGCTTATAATAAAAAGATGTATTCGTCTCGGCAGTAAAAAATATACGTCCCAAGCATAATCAATCGCCGAGAATGTAATGCGCAATTTTAACGTGAAAGTAAAATAGTCTTTGTATGGCTTAGTATAACATTAAAAACTATTATTGTAGGTTTTACTAACATATAAACATTGGGAAGTTCGTAGCGGCTGAGTGAGTGTTGCTAGATATCTACAGATACAAAAACATTTATTCGCACAACACCATGACACATTCAATTTACAAACAAAACAAAGAGATGAAAAAAAATGTTATATAAAAAAGAAATAAATAAATAAAAACACACACACATACAAACAAATAAATGAAAATATAACAAGGAATAAAAACGCAAATATATTGCGTTTTATTATCAAGTTCATCAAGTTTTTTTTTATTTAGTGTAATATTTTTTTTATTGCTTTGAATGACGAGAAGAGCTTGCAGTTCGCCTGATGGTAAGCGATACGACCGCCCATAAACAGTAAAAACACCAGCCAACACGTTCAATTACAAAGTAGATATACTCGCTACAATGTCCTTCAAACCAGAACACAATAGTGACTACACACTGCTGCTTGGCGGCAGAAATAGATATTGCGGTTGTACCTACTCATGCAGATTCGTTCAGTCAAATTAGTTATATAAATAATTTAAAGACATCAATACCCACTATATCCCACACGCAGTGGCAACAAATACTCCGTTATAATAGCTATTGCTATTACAGCCCAACTTTCAAGGTTTGTTATCACGTTTACTTCCTTTCCTTCCTCCCTCATTCTTAGTTCCAATACAAATCAAGAGTGTTAACAAAAATGCTCGCCGACTGTGAAACAAATATTCTAACAATTCTCGAAGCCATAACTAATCCCAGGGCCGTATTTACTTGGAGGTGCAAGGGTTGCGTAACACCCGTGCGTAGACTCAACGGAGCGCAAGTCAATCGCCCGTCCAAAGGACCTCTAATTATTTTTTTGCCTGAGCTTTGTAAAAGAAAGGTAAGTATATATTTTTTTTCTTTTTTGTAGCCAGTGGAGCGCAAGCTGATTTTTACGCCCCGGAGCCCATCATTATGAGGACGTCCCTGAATAACGCCAAGAGACGATAGTATTCAATTAACAAGAACCTCTAGGAAATAATTTTATATCCACCAAATTTCATAACAAAATGGGGGCAACCATGATTGATGTGTTAGATCCTTTGTAAACTTAGAATAAGAAATGTAGAATGTACAGCAGCTCAATTTTGAATTACTCGCTTGTAATATTACTTTTGTACTACGCCTTCTAGTTTTACCACTATATATTTATTTAAACACATTCTTTTCTTTTTTTTTCTTATAAAACCTAGCATGTCGCCAGTGATATCATTATATTACTGCTATAATAAAAAAAAAATATTGAGCGAAGTACCAATAATTTATTCACTACATCGTTACCCCGCGCTGTTTTGGCGCACAATTTGGTCCTCATTAAAGTATAGAATGTTGAACCCGGTATTATTCTTAAAACTTGCTATTTTTAAACCCCGTCCTGGCAACACTGCCCGTGGCCCACATTGTCCATAGCTCTCGGCTGAGTTACGATCACTTTTAGAACAAAGCGCATTTGATTTATGATCCTGGTTTTATTTTTAAAATATCTTTATAGGCTTTTGTCGTTTATTATGAAGGGTGTCTTCGGGCTTTGCTTGTAATTTTACATACATACATACATAACATCACGCATTTATCCCCGAAGGGGTATGCAGAGGCGCAACTAGGGCACCCACTTTTCGCCAAGTATGTTCCGTCCCATGATGTGATAGGGGGCGAGCCTATCGCCATATCGGGCACAAATTCCAGACTCCGGGCTGATACTGAGTAGAAAAACCCAAATATCACTTTGCCCGACCCGGGATTCGAACCCAGGACCTCAGAGCGCTATTGTACCGGACATGCAATACAACTACGCCACCGAGGCAGTCAATTGTAATTTTATGTGAATAATATCTTTTTTTTCTATGCGGACACGGCAAAGCGCCATTGCATCTGATGGTAATTGCAGTGGGGTCCAATAGAATCTTGACTGACTGAGAGATGATGACCATCTCGGCAATCGACATAATTAGACCAGCCTGTTGGAATATACACAGGCTGATCCCCGACCGCGACACACTTACGTGGGCCACTATGGCTGGTTTTAACACCTTGCGTACGGTGGTCGCTATCCGAGCGGTATAAAATATATCCTACCACCAGCAAAGTCGTTAATCAAATACGTTATACCGGGAACCAGAAGAACTACCAGCGTTTTTCTCCTTGGAGCAAAGCATATTGCTGAGCTGAGGCCCGATTGCGGCTGCAATATCTCACAAATGGATATGTACAATCGGACAAGTTGGTGCTAGTACACTTCCAAACACATTTTGCTTGACCGGTCTAATGTCCCGAGATATTTAGACACGCCCCTGTCTCATATTTCACCAATTACGACAGTTTTGGAGATGTGCGAAAGGAACAGCAGATAACTATTATTGTTTACTTTAGTTGTATTTTACTGATTGACGACGCGCACGCAACTATTGAGTACCAGTAGTATTTTGCTCACAATTATTTTTTCGTTTACGGACACCGATATCTTGCCACTACGTAGACTTATGTTCGTTTACTGGACTCTTAATTACTTAGTCGCCGACCCGTCATGTGACTACTGCACCATGGATTATATATTCCGGGAATTAAATATTACAGTAAGTAAATCAGTCATACTATACTATATAATATTTTAATATTAATTTTAACTAGTGGACGTTAATATGCGTGGCAAAAATATCGTCAGGGCAGAGAACTAATAATTAAAATTTTGCAGTTTTGAGAAAATCGCGGTTTATGGCTTTTTTTTTAATTATTGGTCATCATAATTAATTATATTTAAAGCCAACATAGACCACCTTTTTAAGCTCTTTTAAATATAATTATAATATTATTGAGTTTTTATGAATACTTATTCCTTTAATTGTGTAAAACAGACTTCAATATGCTACTTATTATATTTTATATTAATCCTTAAGTTATCCTATCTATCGTAGGGTCAAATATCATTAGTCATCGTGTGTTTTTTTGCCAAAAAATTAACATAGTGCTATTGATCATACTTGTAGTAATCTATGTAGTATGTTATTTAAGTTGCTTTACGAATAATCAAATGTCAATATATTGAAAAGAAATATAATTGGAAAACTTAAAAGTACTCAATGCAAAAATAAACTACTTCGACGGGTATACTCACTATACTTATAGGTGTTACCTATCTTTTCTTGATCTCAGTTAAAAATTCAGAGTTTTCGATATTGAAACAGCAGTAGCATTAAGCGTAACTTTTACCGTCAACTTTTAATAGTAAACTCTAATTTAATGTTGGGAATATATTAAGACAGGCCGGTAAGCCTTTTAGTCCAGTCAATAAGCTCAAAAAGGTGTCAATTTATGTATTATAAAGATCCAAAAATATGAGTGATAGCTCATTCGATTTGGATAACATGACGTCTAGAAAAATAATCTTTAGTGTTCATTGGCACTTAAAAAAATACAATTGTTATTAAGAGGATAAAGAGGTTCTTCGATAACTTAAAAAAATAAGAATAAGGAGGAAATTTCCAATTTCAATCCTCCTTATTTAAGAAATAAGGAGGAAATTTCCAATTTAAACAAGAAGAAGACGCCCGAAATTCTATCTCCTTTATTAATAATTTTTATTTAATGCCAAAAATATAGACGAGTATAAATAATTTATGGATAGGCGATAATTTGTTTTTATTACAGTAATATTGCATAGCCAACATTTTTATTGCTGCACATGTGCAGTTTAAAAGTGTAAAGATTTCACATAAAAGGGTCTTTGTTAGAGGACGACATTTTTTATGTTTTTGTTAACCCCGGTTCCATGTCGACGCCTTTATCGGAAAGCGGCGTCCATTGTTTATTGAATTTAGACGAGTTTAAAGATTTTAAGTAGTGGTAATATGATTTCTTACTAGAGTAATTAACTATGTCGGCGCGTTTGTAAGATCCGCTTATAGACGTTTAAGTCCCACCCAGTTTAACCCAGAGGTTTCTGTTATTATTGTTTCTTTTACAACTACATAATATGTAGCACTGAATTAAAGTAGAATTACAATCCGATTTAATGCAAATTTGGGATTTTTATCTCAATAAAATGTGTGCAATTATGGAAAACAGAGCTGATTTTTTTACTTAATTTGGATTATTTCGTACTTGACCCACGTATTTTTGTGTCGACCGGACTGGCGTTCTGCTCCCATATAAATTTTATTATTTTGGCACTGTAGTCATTACGTTAAAATATTATTAGAATAATAGATTTTAGTAATTAATATATAATTTAATTGTATTACAGAGAACCACTGTCCCTCGATGTATACACTAGGATGCGGATGAGAGCTTCGTCGCCAACCGATCCAGAGCGCACACTCTACTCAACCTGCCTGCTGAGCGTATCAAACTTGTAATGAATACAATTAAATCATATCACTGAAGTAACAAAAAATGTGTTTTATTTACATAGACTTTCTACGAAATTTCATTTTACATGTGTATCTCATTATTTATTGGTGTTGCAAATATATTATCTACTATATTCGATTTTAACTTTTGATAATTATATATCGTAGCGATATGTGCGTGGGCCTCATGGACTGGTTCACAAAACGAGCCTATTGAAATAAATCATTTTATTTGAAAGATTTGATTGTGAGATTTAAAAAAAATTATTTACTTTAAATTTTACACTTAAAATGAACTCTGCAAATATAAACGTTATTACATTTGGAAGGCATCCCGAAAAAAGTTAAGTAATCAAAAATCTTGTTTAGTTATCTCTGAAAATAATTACTTACTGCAAATATTTATTTTTTTTTCAAATTTTCTTATTTTTTAAATTTTTCCCTTTATATCCGTAAATGATAATAATAACACTTATTTATGTAAAAAAAAAACAGGTAGTTATATCTTTTGACGAATCGTGAAATTATTTGTATGAATTACTCAGCCATGACTTTTTCTTTTCTTATTTTTCTTATCAATGAAGGGTCTAAAATTATTATTTAATGACTCCAAGTTACTAATTTTTGGCACATTATTATTCAATAAGTTTGAGGTTGGTTGGAATTTATTCGAAACATAAAACCAGCGCCCATACAAAAAACGGACATGTCCTTTAAAAGTAAATAAAATGTTCAAAAAAAGCATAAAAACAATTGAGAAAAAATATAATAATTTCTAATAATGAAACGAATAACAATAATTTATGATTATGTGAATGATTTAACGAATTAAATAAACTGAACTGTTTAAGTAATTTATATAATTCAAAATTCAATCATAATATGCAGCTATTAAATCGGTAAAAAAAATCAATAACTGTAAGTTGATTATAGACTTTGGGTTTTAACTCAGCGAAAACTAAATAATTGGCTAAAGAAAGTAACTAAAATTTACAAACTGGACATGTGCAGCAATAAAATGTTAGCCTTGCAAATACTACTGTAATAAGAATTCAAATCTACGCCTACACTTATAATCTTTAAATGCCTCTAAATTCAATAGCATAACAATCGACTCAGTTTAACGATAAATGCGTCCACGTAAGACCGGTGTCAATACAAACATTGATAAAAATGCGCTCTTTAACAAACCATTTTTATGTGATATATTTATTCTTTTCAAACAACATCTGCAGCAATAAAAATGTTGGCCTTTCAATATTACTCTAATAAAAGCATATTACCACCTACACATAAAATCTTTAAACTCGCCTCAAATTCAATAAATAATAATCGCTGCATATCGATAAATAGACCAATTAACTACTTCAAAAAGGTGTTAAATAGTTCAAATTAGGATGAAAAAAAGGTATTTCGTTATTAACTCAAAAACTATTCATATTTAAGATAAAAAAAGATCATTAAGAGGAAATAAAAAAAGACAATATCTCCAAGAAGCTAATAATTTTAGGTCAATTATTTTAACTTTAATGTTAATACATAATATTTGTAAATACAGAGATTGGAATAAAATGTTATCGTCTAAGTTTTTGAAATAAAATAAAATAACAATTCAAATAATGAAATCTATTAACTATGATTTATTATTATAATATGAATTATTGAACGAATTGAATAAACTGAACAGTTTAAATTTTTACGATTCAAAATTCAATCATAATATTATGCAGCCATTGAATTTATTTAATAAATTAATTATAGACTATGGGTTTAAAGAGACCGAAAACTAAAAAACGGCTTAAAAAGTAGCTAATCATAATTTACTAACAAAATATAGTTGTGACAAATATGGCGGAAATTGCTTTAAAATGATTATTTTTTTAATACAACATAAAGTTTGGTTTGTTAAAAGTTAAAAAGAAGATAATCAGGCACATAATATGATATAAAATAATTAACATAATGTCGTTTCTTATTTATTAAAAAATAATGCCAAAAAATTTAACAATATAAACACTGTAAATCGCGATTGTCTCCAAACTATAAAACTTTTAGTTATTACGTTCCTTACGCCGACGATATGCATCTTACAAGTATAGGAATTATCGTCATAGCATAGACGTGCGCGCATCAATTTTAATTTCGTTTTCTATTATACACTCAGCAGCGGTTCGGTAGTGTTACGTAACGTCATTGCAGGTAGCCAGCAGACTTACGACTGATATCGATCTATGCAATCGATCCCAAACCCCGCCTCCCAAACGTAGTAAAACAAATTTGCCAAGTTATTTTGACCCTTAGGGTGGTCGACCGCCAACTTTGCTGATTGTACTTACGTGTTTATAGTCTATGTTATATCTTAAGATATACTGTGTGTTAATTGTAGCCTAAATAAACTTTTTTATCTATCTATCTATCTATCTAATCTGTATTATGCGGGGGTAAGAAAGATGATACTAATAATTACCTGACATCACTTTTGTTTATAGTCAGGATATAACAATTACTTAGTCATTGCACAGGAACTGAACCTACAACCTCTGTCTCGGTAGTCTCATCTACTCACCCCCGGATACTACGCTACCGCCACTTATAGCCGGACTTTTAATTAATAACTTTGAATGAACCGAAACTCCATACCAAACAATACCTGAGAACAATAGGACTATGTAAACTGGCCATAAAGTAAATCTAACAAGTAAAATACAAAAGGTAATCCCGCGAGTAACAATCAAGTTAATTGAATTACAATGTAAACGGAAGAGGAAGTTAGGCGAAGTTTCGTCCGCCGAGTGGATTGCAAGAAACTAGCATGGCGGAAATTATAAACGCCTTATGGAATTCACGGTTGCGTTAATGATTTTTTCTGAATAGATTTTAAATGCTGTGCCAATAAAACTTAAAAACTATCTCCCTTATTCATAGACGTTATTTATCTAAGGACTGAGTATTGCTGTGATAATAATCTGTTTCTCAGTGTTGACGGCATGGCAGTCTTCGCAATGCTTAGCCATAGGGTCGTTGTGATTGGCTAATATTGAGATACAACTTATTGAATCTAGTTTGCTGTCAGATAAACAAAACTGTACAAACAGCAAGCTGTCAGATAAACAAAGCTGAGAAACAGACTTGTTATCACAGCAATGTTCCGTCCTTAGATAAATAACGTCTATGAATATCGGGGTGTGACTATAATAATATCAGCCCTGTGTTATGTACTGTCCCTTTGCTGGGTACTGGCCTTCTCTACAACTGAGAGGATTAGGCCTTAGTTCAACACGCTGGCCTAGTGCGGATTGGTAGACTTCACGCACCCTCAAAATTCCTATAGTGAACTTCTCAGGTATACAGATATCCTCAAGATATTTCCTTTACCGTTAAAGCAAGCGATAATTCACAAAAACACACATTTAATTTTAGAAAAGTCAGAGGTCAGAGGATTTGAACCTGCGGATATTCGTCTCGGCAGTCCGTTACACACTAGGCTATCGCCGCTCTTACTTAGAATTACGACTATTATTTCGAAATGCAAGCTTCTCCGACGCTTATTGATGCTTTGTAGGTTACTAAAACTGTCACGTGATTTTTTTCCAAATTATTCTATTTCTAACAATATGATTTCTATCAAAAAATCGTTTATATCTGTGTTTTTCAATGGTAGTGGGAGGGGGGGGGGGGGGGGGGCGTTCCGCTATTTGATACGTAATTAGCATAAAATTTGAGATTAGTATAAGGTTTGAGATTATTCATCGTCATATACAGGTAGCGAATAGTTTCATTCTTGCGGCTTCCCTTTCAAAAAATTTCACCCTTCGCAACTGTCATATACCATTTAGTAATAGTCTAAAATATGTAGAAGTAAATAACTCTCTCAATGTGTTCGCGGCTTAAATCTTCCGATTGCTTCTTACCAGTTTTGAAAGCATTGTGACAAGACAAGCGAGACAATGGCCGGTAATTAACATAAATTACGGAACAGTTCTAAACAATAATATAATGGACTCTAAAATTTCATTGGAATTTTAACAATTCCTATTGAATTCTCCTTAAACAAGTCATTGACAATGGATCTGTGATAATTTTATTTAGGTTTGTGGCCGATATTGAAGAATGGAATGATATATATAACCACACATTATAAAATCTTTGGTTTAGTCTTGTCGACGTCTACCTCCCCCCACCGCCCCGGGGGATGTAATGCAGAAACCCACAACAGTATTTTTTAATCAGTTGAAGCTCAAAAAAAATATCGACCAGGGTTGGTTTGCCTAGTTGCTTCCTCACATCATTTGTCCAACCTTTAGTCTATATACGTGTCGGGGACCGTCCAGTATGCGCCGGAGAATTCCACCGCGGGATTTTGTCGATATGCCGGTGCGTATACAGTGTTAGAGACTCGTTCCAATGCTCCTCGTAGGATATTATACTCCCGAGAGTCTTACATTGGGCCGTGAGACCGGTAAACCATACATAACCGTTCTACTCAACCCAATGGTGGTAGCGATAGTGCATTTTTCTCGGTAAAAAATCTATATCGTGTACTGCAAATAAATCGAGGATACCATCGGCGTATATACACTTCTTATATTAATTTATTGTACCGCACATAACGAGGTTTTTGCGTGTCCACTCGCTGTTCAATCAAGGCTTTGAGTAATCTCGCCTGCAATCAATTACTCCTACTATAATTTATTTGGCAATTTACTATTTAGGTAGTGAGATTGACTAGTTAGGTCATATCAATTCTTTGTTTTTTTATCTGATATAACCTAGATACCATAGTATAACAGAACTAGCAGAGTCTCGTCAATTTTTAATGATAAAATAACCTCACAAATTTCACACAGAATTTTCAAATTGAAGTAAACGCGCGAGATAATCTCCGGGAAGGCGTTGCGAAGTGTTCGAGTAAATTACCTGAGCCGTTCATACCTCATATAAGTATATTAAACGTCATGGGCTCACCGTATATTAACGTACTTTTGCCTTTTCTCTCCTATATTATTACAGCATTTGCTCTATGATGGTAAGGAAGAAAGATTTAGACGTCTCGTAGGCGGTGTCAATACCACTGACTACACTACTTTATTCAAATAAAACTATTTAGATTTTATCGCGATTATTTTTATTATTATTTTCTCTCGACGTTTCGAATATTTTGTTGACTTTATGGCCTCGGGGCAGACTGAAATGTTGGTCATCCGCAAGTTAAAGTTACAATACCTAATGATTTCTTATGTTTACGCGAATGTTAGACATTGAAATTAAACTAATTTTCGGATTCTATCGCGGTATTGGTGTTTTATTTTCTCCCGACGTTTCGAAGACTTTGCAGCCTTCATGGTCACGGGGGGGACTGAGGTGTTGTTCATCCGTAAAGTCAAAGTTACAATACCTACCTAAATTTTACAATTATATAAAATTTATTTTTTTAGCTGTTGACGGTCTGATCTATGCAGAATAACGAATGACTGGTCCTGATCATACAACTGCCAAATTCATAATATTGTTTCCTGTCAAAATTAACATCTTAGACAGTGCTTATCGACACAAATATATAAATTGGTGTCACTCAGCTCAACCTTGTTCTAAAATCGTAAAACGTTCGCACAACAAACGCAGAGCACGAAAATATTTTCCAGTTCTAATTTCGTGACCTCATTCCTAGCTAATCATTCGCACTAACGAGGTCTCTCAAGGTCATGTCTTGTCCTTGGATAGTCCCCATATTTGTACAAATGTTAACATGGGAGGAAACAATACTAGTAACGAGTGGCAGCTCGTTAGCCGTTATATTGTAATTCAATTACATAGGGATGTACGAATATCGATATTTTATAACCTTTTTTGTTATAATAAAAATACGTTTTAATTTTATTGGATATGATTTTGTTTATAATATACGAGAGCCTTGTGTTTTATGGTGCCCACCGATGAACATAGGCCACTCCTATTACTGAGTGGGTTAAGGACTTAGTCCATCAAGCTGGCGTAGTACGGGTTGGCAGACTTCACACAGCTTTAATGTTTATGGAGAATTCTCATGTCAGTGGGGTTCATCGCGATGGTTTTCTCCTCTGTTAAATTGAACGATAATGGATAAACAATATACAGGTAACATCGAATATTTTTTGTTAAGCTGTAAACATTGGTGTTGTATCTGTGTAATCAGCAGTATCTGTGTAAATTTATTCTTTACTTCTTAATGTGTAATTGTTTTCAGTTCCTCTTGAATAAAAATGTCTAATGTGCATACATTGGGTTTTGAACCTGTGGACCTTCGTCTCTGCAGTCCCATCCATTCTCAACTAAGGTATCGTGTACTCGTTATTTTATTTTGTTTATTTTTATTTTACTTGTTAATTTTTGATAAATAGCCAAACACCTCTTATTTTTATTGCTTTGAATGACGAGACGAGCTTGCCGTTCGCCTGATGGTAAGCGAAACGATAAACAGTAGAAACACCATCCAACTTCTTGAATTACAAAGTATTGATTAGCATCCAGTGCGCTCACCATCCTGAGATATGACATGTTAAGTCCTATTATGTCCAGTGAAGGAACTAGGACAATACGATTAGAAAGTAAGATAACTTAATTTTAAGCAGATGCTATAATAATAAAATCAATTAAATATTCTCATGTACCTTGACTTATCATAAGTGCAACTATGTTCGCCTACGTGATGAATAAAGCATTTTTATTTTTTTATTTTTTAATTTAAACTTAATTTATCGAACTTGTTGTAAATATGGTATATGTTCTTAGTAATTAAATAAAGTTAGTAAAAAGATGTTATTGACACGAGTGTTTATTTCGGACTAAAGAGAAGTAACTATGGCAAACAAAATACAATTAGTTCTAAAAATAGAACATATAAAAAAATAATAAGTCACGACGAAGGTTACAATCTCCAACAGCCGCCCTTAATCGCAGTTGTGACAGAAAACAAAACAAATAAAATAATTAAGTTTCTAAACCTAAGTTAACTACACATCGTTTGTGTGCTAGAGGTCCGAGGGCCTTCGTTAGTACATCAGCAGGCATATCGTTACTTTTTATATATTCTAACTTAACAATATTATTAGATACCTTTTCCCTAATAAAGTGAAACCTAGTATCTATATGCTTTGTCCTGCTGTGGTGTACAGGATTTCGAACAAGATTAATGGCACTTTGGCTGTCAGAAGCTAAGTTAACTGAACAAAGTATACCTGTTATCTCGTATATAAACCGACGTAAGTAACACGCTTCCTTCGTGGCAGACGCTAATGCCATATATTCTGACTCGGCCGAACTTAACGCAACAGTAGGTTGCTTCTTGGATTCCCATGATACTGGACCTCCACTTAACTTGTAAACATAACCGGTGTATGACCTTCTGTCGATTGGACAGTTTGCCCAGTCTGCGTCACAAAAACCTTTAAAGGTTCTCTATTCTTCCTGTAAACCAATGAATAGTTTAGGGTACCTTTTAGGTATTGCAGAATCCTTTTAGCAGCATTCCAGTGTTCTTTAGTAAAACACGTATTAAATTGACTTAAATAGCTCGTGGCGTAAGCGATGTCTGGTCGTGTGTTTACCGCTAGATACATGAGGCATCCTATTAAGTTTTGATAAGGATAAGACTCACCGACTTGACCATCCATTCTTTTTTCATATTCTTTTTAATTAATGGAGTATCCACGGCCTTACAATCCTTCATATTAAATTTTTCTAATATAGAAAGAATATAATTTCGCTGGTTCAACCTTATACTCTCGGAATCACTTTCAACTTGTAGTCCCAAATAACATTTCAGTATTCCGAGATCTTTTAATGAAAAATATTTCGACAAATCATTCTTGACAGTGTCAAATGTCAAATCAGAATTAAAGAAGACTATTATGTCATCAACAAAGATTCCTAATATTACAAGTTCTTTACCAAAAGTTTAGTATACACACAAGGTTCGGAAGGAGTTCCTATGAAACCTATTTTAAAAAGCGTTTCATTTAACTTTTTATTCCAAGCTCGCGGTGCCTGTTTTAGACCGTAAAGAGATTTCTTCAATAAACAAACTTTGTTTTCTTTACTCTTTTCAATAAAACCAAGAGGTTGCTCCATGAAAACTTCTTCTTCTAAATCTCCATTAAGGAAAGCCGTATCGACATCTAAGTGCTTCATTTTCAACTTCATATCTGCAGCTATCGCAAACAACGTGCGGAGGGAAGAATGACGAATCACTGGTGCGAACGTCTCCTTGTAGTCTACACTTTCAACTTGATGAAAACCTTTGACGACGAGTCTCGCTTTATACTTGATAATATTACCATAAGCATCCCTTTTAATTTTGTAAATCCATTTACATGGTATAACCTTTTGTTAGGTCTATCTACTAAATTCCATGTATGGAGTTTCCTTAAGGAACTATACTCATCCACCATAGCATGTTGCCACTTATCAGCATCATCGGCATGAGTAGCTTCGTAATATGTCGTAGGTTCATTAGAATCTACCATTGACGTATTGTAAGCTTTATAAAAATTTGTTGCTTTTCTATCTCTGGAAGGGTATCTGCGCTCAGGGTGCGATTCCTGTTCCAAATTCGCTGTCACTTCTTCCACACTAGGCATCCTTAAGTCACTGAGAGACTCTCGCTCTTCCAGAGTCACTGACTCTTTTGCACTTTCTAGATTTACTGGTAAAGTTGCTTCAGCCGCCGGGCTGATATTCTCATCACAGTCATAGAATTGACAGTCATGATCAAACTCAGACTCAATCTCTTTTTGCTCATCAAATAACAATATAGATTCTGACTGTGCGACAGATTGCTTCTGCTTTAGCGCTGTAAAGCAATTTTCAAAAAGGTTGCATCTCTGGATATAATAACTTTTCGTGGGTTAGCAGGGTCCCTAAAAATATAAGTGCCTGGATTTTCAGAATAACCGACGAAAATTGCTTCCTGTGCCTTGACATCTAATTTCTTCCTGTGACACGAAGGTATATGGACTAGAGCTCTACAACCAAATACTTTTAGATGGCTAAGATCACCTTTTCGTCCATACCATTTGTCATAAGGAATTTGTCCACCTAAGGCTCGATGAGGAGACCTATTCTTAAGGTAAATGGCAACTTGGAATGCATCTTCCCAGAATGCTTTCGGTAGTGAACTTTCAGCTAGCAACGTTCTTGCCTTTTCTGTAACCGAACGATGGGTGCGTTCCGCTACTCCAACTTGCTGAGGACTATAAGGCGTCGTTGTTTGATGTTCAATACCTTTTGAAGCAAGATAATCAACAAACTCTTTATTCACGAACTCCTTACCTCCATCAGTCCTAATTGCTTTAATTGTTTTATCTAACTGATTTTCAACAAAACATTGAAACACACAAAATATATCTTTGACTTCTGTTTTAGAAGAAATAAAATAAGCAAACACTTTTCGCGTATAATCGTCTACTATTGTCAACATATATCTATTTCCTTGAAAAGAAGTTGTAGACACCGGTCCCATCAAATCCATATGGATCAGTTCCAAAGGGGAAGTAGCCCTATTAAACGCTAACCTTTTGAAAGGTTTTCTTGCTTGTTTACCTTCCACGCAAGCGATACAACTAGTTTTATCTACTCCTGTATACTTTATACCTACCTTGTGATTTTTCAGTTGGTTCATGCCTATACGACACAAATGTCCTAACCTCTTATGCCATATTTGATAACTATCCTGACAACCAGAGTGCACATCTTGTGTCAAAAAATTATCCGCCACATTCTCGGAAACATTTACAGTACCATCTAAAACGTACAGTCCACCACAGGGCGAGGCATGAGCAACAGATTCACCTGTAAAATAAAAAGAATCAGATTTATAAAAGTTACATCCATTTTTATCAAAAACACAAATAAAACCCTTTTCAACAGTTTTATATACAGATAACAAACTAGCTTTCAAATCTGGTATATAAGCAACATCACTAATATTGTTGACCACGTTCTCGGGCGTGTTTATTGAAATATTTCCAATTCCGCAGCACTTAATCTGTTCTCCATTTGCGACAGTAACAGTACCTTGATTCTGTATCGAGATATTCTGAAACCAGTCCCGTCTAGAAGTCATGTGTCTAGTACAACCTGAATCTACATAAATTATGTCCTTTCTTGGGTTTCCAGAAGTATTAAGACTTGTAAATATCGTATCATTGGTATTTACCGCATTGCCTTTCTCCTTCTTGTTTCTCTGTGGACAGTCTGGTCTCTTATGTCCAGGTGTCTTGCACTCATAACAAACTATATTCTTCTTCATTGACTTAGGCTTCTTCTTCGCATGAAAGACAGAGTCTAATGATGTAGCCACATCTTTGGACATTTCATTAAGCAGTTTTGTTTTCACCAACTCTGTAGTCACGTCTACATTGCAATTTTCTAAAGCCATAATGAGAGGTTCATACCTTGGAGTTAGACCTTCCAAAAGTATTGCAGCAATAGACTTGTCCTCTATGACTACATCAATATCCGCAAGATCCTGTGCGGTTGACATAACTGCGTTAATATATAGTTCAATATTTTTGAACTCTGATAGACTCAACCTGTACAGTCTACGCTCCAAAAATAATCTTCGTCCTATTCCCTTATCTTCAAAGGCTTTTTGCAAACAAGTCCATGCCTCAGATGCAGTTTTCGCACATCTTATATGGGTTATCGCTGCACCTTCTACTGATAAGCATATCTTTGCTAATGCCTTTGCGTCTTTGCGTACCTTTGTAGAGGCAGGGGTTGTGTCTCCATCTCGGTATCCACTAATTGTTTCCCATAAATCCTCATGGATAAGGTAATTTCGCATCTTGAACTTCCAAGTCGGATATCCATCTTTTATCCTCAAACAAGGAAATGGAAAAGATGTGATCGACGCAGGGGAATTTTTCATACTCGAAACATCTTTAGATTCATGTGACATTTTCAGACTATTACTATTTCCTAGTCACACAAAAAATATATTCAACTTTATTTTTACCAAAAAATGTGAAAAAACTAAGAACTAAGCGTTCGTGCTGATAACGTGTTGTAAATATGGTATATGTTCTTAGTAATTAAATAAAGTTAGTAAAAGATGTTATTGACACGAGTGTTTATTTCGGACTAAAGAGAAGTAACTATGGCAAACAAAATACAATTAGTTCTAAAAATAGAACATATAAAAAATAATAAGTCACGACGAAGGTTACAATCTCCAACAGAACTTTTCGCGCATCCCTACTACTCATCAAACGGTTAGTGTGTTACAAGAAATATTATCACTCGTCCTTGGCATGATAACGTAATAAACTTGACACAATTAACAAATCTCTTGATGTAAAAAGGTGTTGTTTGTGTGTTTGTAAGGGAATGACCTACTGAATTCATAATATAAATACAAATGATACCATTTGATAAAATGATATTTAAATTGTATACAGATTACATTTGTACCACCAATGTAATCTTTGTATACAAATTTATCTTCATTTTTTACATTTTCGGTGTACAAAAACGTTTTAAATAAATAAATAAAATAAATGAATAAATGATTAGTTCCGTATATGTTATACTGGCTTTTGCGGCTTTGCGCGTGTGAAAGAGTTTTCCGGGATAAAAGTCCCGCTATATATTTTCCCGGAATAAATGTAACCTGTGTCATAAACAGATACTATGTCGCGTCTATTGATGAACTGACTGTATATTTATGACTGATAAACCTAATTTAAAAAAAAAATCGTTCCCTAGTTTGGGTTTATCGCGTTCACACAGACAGACAGATAGACGTGGCAGGGTCGCTTTGTTATATAATATGTAAGGATTTAGTATGTGGGTAAATTATATAATTGAGCAGGTTTCGGAGGAATCT
This sequence comes from Manduca sexta, assembly GCF_014839805.1. NCBI lineage: Eukaryota > Metazoa > Arthropoda > Insecta > Lepidoptera > Sphingidae > Manduca > Manduca sexta. The sequence goes on along the minus strand of NC_051138.1, from coordinate 979,524 downwards.
GCTTCTTCAGTAAAATTATTTCATTAATGATTACTAAAAATTTAAATTCAAACTACTCCATTTTAAATCCAAATATTTTTGTGTCCAATAGAATTAAACTTATTTAGATTCCAGAACCTCAGGATCAAAACTAGACCTTTATATTTCATATCACGCAGCCACTACACCAACACACTTACCTTGCATTTACATAAATAAGAAAAATAGTACCGAGAAAACATATAAAGAGGTATTGTTATGCAATTCGCAAATATATTTGCACTGGGGTATTGTGTTACTAAATCTTGCTCAGAGGGAAAGATAAAAGCCATCCCACCCCAAGAGAATTGTTTGTTTGTGAACCTTTTATGCAGAGATTTAGTTACGAAGAACTGAGGACTTACGACGGTTGGATTAACGATAATGCACTTGATGAGGTCACGTGGACACATCGGGGATGGGGCATGTATTTCGTTTACTTTGGTTAATTATTTGAAAGGTTAAGTTAGTCACGGTATAGCTTTAAATTTGAATGCAGCTATTTCAATTCGTGACTTTGGTTAATTATTTGGAAACTAAAGTTAGTCGCGTGTAGTATAGCTCTAAATTTGAAATCAACTATTTTAATTCGTGAGCATCATGAATAGGCCGGCTTGTCTGCGGAGATGCATGTAATTTTTAGAAATTTAGAACTTGATGTTTTCTTATTTTATGGCTTTCATAAGGGTCAAAAACGCACCCATAAATTTATTAAAACATATTTTGAACTATTACGTGATAGAATAGTAAATTTCAATATTTTTAAATGACGTGAGGAGTACATGAGAAAAATTAAAATAACTGAATTTATTGACAGTCTGAGACAAATCTAAGTTCATATAGATGACGTTGTGACCACAGCTAATATATAACAATATGAATCTTGCAATTATATAGTATAGTTCTACCTTACAAGTGATTATAGCACAAATAAAAAACCATTAAGAACTATTGTCTACGTTTGAATGGTTTAGCTAGATTTCAATGAAGCAATTTATTTTGAATTCATAATAAATTTTGAATTATGTAACGATATAGAATTCGGGTATTTTGTTCTAAGAAACCAAAGCTTTGTAGTTTTGTAGTTCTGAATTACTGTAACCTTGCTTTAGTTTAGATTTCTAATAAATTATACCGAATTAAATTTTGAAACTAAATTGTAATAGTATGTTGAGTTCTTAGAAAATCGACTTTACCCCTGTCTACTCTAAGTGAATTAGAGCATTGCAATATGAACCTTGCAGTAGTATTTAGTTCTAAATTACACTACAAAGTTTCGAACCACGGTAGCTACTGGTAAGTCTAAGTAGTTTAACTCATTCTAGGCTTCAGACTTCCAAGAGAATACGTCTTCATTCGTCTCTGATGTCTAATTAGTTTATTAGCTGGCTGCTTCCTTATATTACGTTATGGAGGTATGAAGAAAGTTTTGAATTAAAGTAAATTAAGTTTTTATAATTCATTTTTATTGTAAAAGAAGTCAAAAAGGATTTTGAATATTGACATTATACTGAAAACAATCTGAAATAAAATATAGATTTCCGGCAGTCATAAGAAAATATATAAAAGTACTATTTGCCGGTTCGTTTATGCTGTAAACCCAACAAGTCACACATCGACATACCTAAAATATAGGACTGTAGTGATATCCAAGATTTGTCTAGGAAACATGAAATATATCAGTTCCGTCCTCGCGACACGTATAAAATAATAATATATCAGAAAGCGTTTCGGTGTTTCCATGTTTAATGCTAAAATATTGTACATCGCAAATATTCCATATTAATATGTTTTTGTTCGACATAAGTTAATAGCATACAGTCTGTCGGTTGGAATCCTCTTCATATTTATAGCACTTTAATGTTTACTAACATTAACACGCGGCTTTGCTCGCCTAAAATACGTAAAACGAACAACAAAGTTTCAAAAATGTTATGGGAAGAGTCTCTATGTGGAAATCGTAGTCAGATATTACAATTTACATCATTCAATATTTTTAAATAATATAAATACCGCAATAAAATCTGTAAATATTTTTATTTTAATAATATTATTTGTACAATGTGCAAAATAATTATGAAGCCTTTATGTACATTTTTAATAGCGGCCACGGGTTATCTTTTTGGTTCAGTAGTCTTTTGTCTACCTAAAACTCATTTCATAAAAATCGAATAAAAACCCATCATATTATGCTCACGTATAAGGGCGCATGACCAATTTAGTTTTAAGTTTGTACATTTTATAAAATTGTAAAAATTGCGATTGTAATTTGTTATGCAGCTTGATTAATTAAATAAAAATATTTTTATTGAACTAACCACTTTAATCGTAAGGCATGTAGAGGCTCTGTCTTTATTATAATACCAGTTTAATATTTATGTATCCAACCAGATGTCCGGCCATTTCTCATCCGTATACTTTACGTTGCATTTCGCATTTAACAAACAGCTATTAATTTAATATGCTTATTGCAAAATATACGATTAATTAATTCATCAAACTGTTAAATTCGTATAAAATGTTTTAATGCAAGTATGGTGCTGGTGGTAGGTCTCTCATTTGTGAGAGTCTGGGTAGGTAAGTACCACAGCAATGTCTATTTCGGCCGCCAAGCAGCAGTGTGTAGTTACTGTTGTGTTCCGATTTGAAGGACATTGTAGCCAGTGTAATTACTGGACATAATGAGACTTAACATCTCATGTCTCAGGATGGCGAGCGCAGTGGAATACCAAACAATACTTTGTAATTCAAGGTGTTGGATGGAGTTCTACTGTTTATGGGCGGTCGTATCGCTTACTACCAGGCGAACGGCATGCTCGTCTCGTCATACAAAGCAAAGTATTTTTTCATTCTATTCGAATGTTTGACATAAAATATTTTTTCATGAATGTGTTTCCTACGTGGTAAAGTCTATATTATACATTAAACTAGACTATATAGTGACCGTTATAGTTCACGGTTTTTTTTTACCTTCAAATTAAAATTTTTTATCCATGATATCGGGTAAATAGGTACATTGGTCTTAAGTAATTACGATAGAGTTCGCCGACATCTGCTTTCGTAGCATATAAATGTTTGGAAAATAGATGCTTAGATCTAGATTAGAATTTAAGTAATAAGTTTAAAGCAAATACGTAACCTTTGACAGAACAAATAAAATATATATGAATAGGTACACAGAATTATAAACTTAGTAAATTTATAGCTTAAACAAATCAATAAACCTTCTTAATTTTAAGTATTAACAGATCAATAAATATTAAGTTATTAAGTAGGATAACTGTATCTTCAATAATATTCTTCTAGCAGTAACACATTATGTAGTAATAACAATGAGTGAATCTTGTAAATAATCTTGTATAGTGTTGTAACACTTTTCTATAAGTAATGTATGTAGCCCTGTTTTAAATGTTTGTATGTTTAGATTTTTTATGTTTTCAGGTACTTTTTTAATATTTTTATTGCCATACAGTATATACTCTTATGTTTTAAGATGGTTCTGGAGACTTCAATACTTAAGAGATTGTCCCCTCTTAATTTGCAAGTACGTATTTGGGAGCTTATAATAAATAAATTAGGATTCGTTTTTACGAAAATGGCAACTTCATATATATAAAGGGATGCTAAAGTTAAAAGTTTATGTGACTTAAAGTATTAAGGTTAAATCAGTCCTTTAGACGAGACGCAATCATTCGCTAGAGTCAGTTTGTTTACGTCTAGTTAGCAGTTCAGCACTTTTTTACCATTTTCCAATCACTTTAATTTGGAAATCTTTCAATTTACTTGACGCTCAGTTATTTATCTCGATTTTAACAGTTTAATACGGCCTACAAATTGTTCCAATTACTACATAAAATCGTTTAAAAACAATTTTAAGACCATATTCTATAATTATACGATAAAAAATACTGTTTAAGAGCGGTGTAATCCAATATTTTTATTAACAAGCGAAGTGTAACGCCGGGAGATTTCGGAAAGCCCGCGAGACGTCCTCATTGTCCCGGGAAAACGGTTTATTGCTCTGTTTTTACATGAAACACACATAAAACTAATTTATTACCGCCAAGCGAAAGTATCCGTTATATTTGCTTACTTGCTTGAAACAATTTTAACGTTTTATGCGATACTTAACGTGGTATGTTATTATAGAATGCTGCTTTTACTTTTTAGATTTTTTTTGTATCGGATCCCGTAGTCGACACCGGGGGAAACCTGCAAATGGGATATTGGAATCCCCTGACTTAGTGACTGCAGGGTCCTCGAGAAAATTCGGGAGGAGATATATGGAGGTAGTGTGGGGGAAGAAGGGACTCTTTTAGGATAGGAGGAGGGGAGAAGGCCAAGGAATGTTTGCGAGCTCTAATAGGCCACAATGTGAATTGGCCACCATGAGGTATACACGCTTAACTGTGTGCTTAGGGCCGGTGGTACGGTGTGGAGACCAAGCGTAGAAGAATTAAAATAGAAATTGCGTCGGAGGGGTACTTTTTGGATTAGGTAGTGATGGTTTTGGTGTACCATAGCTTGGCTTTTGTCGTCAAGCACAATGATATTTTTAATAGATAATATAGACGGTGTAATTGTAGATCATTATGAGATCTTATGTGTAGTGTCTAGAAATGACGAGCGCAGTTTAGTGCAATTTAACCCTTAAATGCATGATGATGTATATTTACATCAGTGTTTTCTTCCGTACATAATTTCTAAACGGTAATTCGAACACAGTATGTTTTACTTTTAATAGGTGCTAAAAATATCTATCTTAGTTTTTGAACGCATACTTTCATGATATGACAGTTCACTTTTTTGCTTGTCTAAATTTGACATCTTGGCGCGCCACTTTCAAATACACACTTTGGCGGTAAAATTGTAATTTTATTTAGTGAATACTAAATAGTATTATTTTGTGCAAAAAGTGATTTACGAGAGGATAAAGGTAAGATGAACACATTACGTTTTTTTTAGAATACAATAACAGTTTTTGTAAATATCTGCGGAATAATTGTGATGTAGAAACACATCAATATGCAAAATCGATAAGAAATAGTTTTACTATACGTATAATATATTTTTTCTTTTTGACTTATTTGTTATAGATACGTAATTTATTGATTCGAATTTTATAATTATTTTTACAGAATGTCCCGTAGGGTGGCAGATAGAGATATTGAACAACTTCTGGCGGCTTTAGAAGACGGAAATATTTCTGAGGATGGCTTGGAAGATGACAGTGAAGATGAGGA